>NC_056745.1:1117806696-1117849196 GCF_019279795.1 Protopterus annectens
GACATAAATTTTCCAGCTCATCACCCGTTATTCCCACTCCTTTCTTATACTTCATGATGGCGCTTTTCCCCATTCCCCCCAGCTCCTTCACAACAAATGTCTCAAAACTGGACTTATCAATGCTTACATTCTGCACAACAAAACTGATTAACCACAATCCTGGACATTAGACAATAACCCTCATATACTCACTGTACCTGAACCCTGGTTAAAAACACAATCTGTCCCTCCACTGCCTTGTGCAATACCATCCAGATCTATTTAGATATCCAACCAGGAAAGATGCCTGGGAGAAGGGTACTGCTGCTCTTTAAAGGAACTTCATATTCTCTGCCAAGCAATTATTTCAATGAAAACTAACCAAACAGAATCGATTCCTTTGGAACACTTTGGTAACCATAGTAAGCAGCCGCTAGCTGCAGTACCCACTCATCTTCCACAGAATACTTGAAAGTACTCTGATACACTAAGACTGAGAAACAGTAACAAAATTATTATACTGGTAAATCTAAACATTGGTGTGGATAGACTCAAAAAACACATGACTACACTTTTTCTTGCCCAATACAACTCAACATAACTTATTACAGTTTCCATTAAGCCAAACCACATAACTGGGAAAGACTGCTTTGTAAACCTTTTTTTACAAACATATCCTAGAGAATAAAATAATGCAACACTTTCAAACTCAATAAAGAACCATTTATCACTAAGTCTATATGAACAGAATAAGAATAATAGTACTAACAATAATAATATCTATTTATTAACCATGTAGACCCAGTGGACACAATCTCTTTTCAGGTGCAACCCAGGAACAATGTCAGGTCAAGTGACTTACTCAGTGTCACACAGTAGGTAAATGAGGGCTAAGGGGATCAAATCATGTACTGGAGAAACTACAGTTCATAGTCATAACTCTCTTTGCCAATTACCAGACTGCTAGATGCATTAATAGTTATGCTGGGGTGCAAAATCTTAACCTCTTTTATAGTACTATGTTTCTATTTGCTTGCTCTTATATGCATCACTTACTGGCTACTGTGATAATGTCACTGTAGCGATTTATTTGTTTCACTGTACACTTTTAAATAATTTTAACTACTACAGCACCTAGGTTGTTACTGAAAAGAATCTCTGGGCAAGTTCATCCATCTGATTAACTAACAAATAAAAAGTGTTAAATATTTATGTTGAAATTCTAAATAAGTGACACAAATATTCCAGAAATATGACATTTCAAGGACCTCCTCATAGAGCTTGCAGAGTTGTACAATGCACACCTAATTCTGAAAAGGTAGCTCATTCCAGATGGCGAGGGTAAGAGGTCCCTTGGAGCAGCCAACAACCCCTCTCCTAATAATCTGAGTGACCTCAACAGAAAACATGAGAGGATAGCAGAAGTTACCTTAAATAAGAAATACCCAGGTTGTGTAGGTTGTGGAAGATCCGAACAATTTAAATATTTGACCTAGTAGTGACTGACAGAGAATGCAAATCCCACAGTGGTAGAGTTTTAAAACAGGAAGGCCCCAGCCAGTAACAGTGCTATACAGTCTTACACCTTCATCTCCCATTGCAGCTGCACAGCCTCCCCCTGCTCAAACTATGCTGTAGGAGTCTCCAAGTAGGAAGATAGCACTGCATGGATTGGCACTATACATCAGGGGGTTGGGTATGAGGTTCTGTTTCAGGCCTGTATTCTTCAGATAAAAATGCAATTATTTTATCTCCAAGTCTACTGATATAGGACAGTACTGAACTATTCTAATGTAAAAGGCACCATCATTAGAGCACGACTTCCATGCTCTAATGAGAAGCTACTCCTCCAGACTACAAATGCAAACAACTATGCAGGGGAATGTCAGTACTTCACCTATTTATCTTGCTATGGAACTCACTAACCTTCACCATACAACAAATCAAATACTTTCAAACTTCAGCTCAGGCAACTCCAAAGGGAATCCTGGCTATGCCCCTGTAATGCACCAGACTAACCCCCAAGAACTAATGACACTACCTATGCATTACTGTGTTTCTGCCAACATCTCCCCAATTCACTGCTCACTAGATTACAATTTCTCTACACCCTGTCCTTGTGTAGCTGCTCTTACAATGTCTGACTCCATCCTTTGTCCTTTGCTAACTACTTTTCTATCTATATCTATCACGCTGCAGTACCTTTCTCTTATGTACTACATAACACACTGATTAATTAGTGGGAAAAGCCGAAAGACACAACAACAACATTAAACAACTCATTGATTAATGTATTACACAGCTCATTGTTTAGTGGGATACTCACATACCTAAAACGGCATCGCCTCTTATAAATGCTCTGCTATATTTTATTGGTTAAATAGCCTTCTTAGTCTTCTCTGTGGTATCCAGCTAACCTTGTAGTTCCTCACTTACTTCTGACTGCTATACTTCATGTACTGTATGCTATAACGTTTACTACTTGATATGTATTGCTGGCGCTTTCTGCCACACTGTTGCGCTTCATGTATTGCCTTCTATAATTTTTTAAAATGCTTATTACTTGATGATACTTACTACTACTACAGCTTTGCTCAGGTCCTCTGCTAAAAATGGCTATTTCTGCATATAACCAGCAAACATTTCCTGGTCAACAAATATTAATATTTAAATAAAATAAACAAACTTCTGACTCAGGAAAGAGAAAACAATTTAGGATGAAACAATGATGTCCATTTTCATTACTTTTACAGTTTAGCATACATTATGCAGGATCTATCCTAATAGTTGTTTCAGTCATTTTACATGTTTTGTTATTTTTCATGCCCAACAATCTACCAATCCATCTATTTTCTAAAAACATGTCCCATGAGGGTCATGGTCATAATAAGCTAAACAGGGTACACCATACTGCCCCATCACCAACTAGCATTGCCAGTTCATGGTTTATTGTCTAGAAGCAAGCAAAGTGAAACAATCCCTCCAAAATGCCCTGGATCTGTTCAGGGCCTCCTCCCAGTCTGCTTCATATACCTCTCATTGGAGGTGACCAGCTGGCCTCCTCAGTATCTTCCCAATCCATCTCAGCCATGTCATCTTGTAGGAGTACTGACTCCATTCTGACATCCTCCCAGAATGCTGTGCTGCTCACGCTGTCACGAACGGTAAGCCAGCTGCACTGCAAAGGAGTCTAATGTCTACAGCTTATATGTATGAATTCATATTATCCCCCCCCCCAAGTTATTAACAACTGAAGTTGTCAATAAAGGCAGATGACTGAACTGACAGATTCATGTAATCACTCAGTTGCCCACCACAGTCCTATGCCATTGATTGATATTTTGATACTTCTGTACTCTCTTCCTGGTCACTGGCCCCAAAGTCCCTCTACTTTTTCAGTCATAAGCCTCTCAAGACACCTAAACATTCTAGTTAACATGGTTGCTCTACACTCACCTACAGACAGCAGCTGACTCTTATGTGGGAGGGAATCATAACCTCAGACTTAGACAGCACCCTTTTATGCAGACAACATTTTCAGTTTAAAGAAATCTGATATCTTCTTCAACCTTGTGAAGCAAACCTCCACCTATGACATGGGTGTTGGACAGAGGAACACCAAAAATACTGCAGGGAACAGAAAGACACCAATATTATACAGGATGTAGCCATGCAGAACCCAGAAGAGAAATGTATATGTCACATGGGACACTGGTTATCAGTTACAACGTATTGTCCAACCTGCTCAGGAATTCCAGAATGTGGAGATGGATGCCAAGTAAGGAATATCAGGGGCCTCCCTACCATAAATCAGACCATACACAAACCCAGCAATTTGTTTAATGGATGATGTTTTTAAGGCCATGCTGCTACACAGCAAACTGTAACCCTCAATGAAAGCAGAGGTGTAGCTGTCCTGATAAATTTATATCAGTACTGTAATCACTGTTGACGGTATTGTTAAAAAATGACTGCAATTATGTTGTTATTCTTTTGGCCGATATTGTGGCTAAAAAGGTCATTGGCCCAGTCCACCTATTCAGTTAACAGATAAACCAAATTAACAGAGCTGCTGCAGCCAAAGCTAGCAACTTTCTGGAATAGCGAAAGGACTGGCACGCATAACGTGACAGCTTTGCAAGGCCCCTTCCATTAAAAATGTGTTTATATAGACAGAACAAGTAAATCAGTCTGTGCACCCTCAGGGTCACCTTGAGTAAACAAAACCATAATGCAAGACAAAGGGGGCATACAGGTCAGCATTTGTGAGATCCACGGTACAATGTTTTCACTGTCAAACACACTATGTCACACTGACATTATGACACCAATAGCAGCATTCTTATTTTGATTTGTACACACATGAAACTCGTAATTCTTCCCATCATGATGCAAACTGAGCATTCTTACATTCCCCTTCTCTACTAACCCTGCACATGATGTACTTTCACATTTTTCTGCTAATAAACCTACCCAAGGAATTCCCTCTGTTGGCACAGTTTGACAAGTACTTCATGATAAATGGAACAGCAACTTTTTTGTAATATACTGAACATAGTTTTATCAGGGCTCAACCTACTGCCAAGTGTCATCATGTGCTGTACATGTTGCAGACCATAAGAACACATTACAGTGCAAAGCTTTTTGGTACCAGGTACAATTACACACACAGAACCCATGTGACACACTGGCTGTCCACACTATGGAAGTGTCATAGGTCTAGATTTTCTGGACACATTTTTGCATACTCCTCTACTATAATGTATTCGCAAGTCACAAGTCCACTGCAATATGGCCATCTTGATAACCCAATAACTAGGCTGTCCTTCAGTCGAGGTACATGCCATTACATAGGATGTCAGACTTAGGGTATGATGCCTTGTTTCTGGAATTCTTGTCCCATTCAGCATCTTTTCCTTTCATCAAAGACCTTCGGTCTGCTCAGCTTGACAGCTTTGGTATATGCTGTCATCACAGGAACAACACAAAGCGAGCAATCACACAGACTATAGGATGCTTGGCCAAATATACCTTTAAAACGCTAAGCTCATCCAGGATTGAACTGCAAGACCTCTGACATTCTTAAGTGAGGCTCTTATCCCTAGACCAACAATACAGGTAGCAGTATTCAGTCATAGCCTTTCAGTCCTCGGTAAAATAGAAGAACTGTAATTTCTTCCAAAACCATCCACGTCATGAAAAGCTATTTTACACAATACATAGTTAACCAGTTTCACAAGTGTTATCAGCAGCACAACAAAAACTACATCAGTGCAATATATCTGCAAATCTAGTTAAACTATGCAAGCCTTCACTAAATAATTACTAGTTTTCAACTTTTTTAAGGTATGTTAGGACCTTTTTTTGCTAGAGACACCTTGCTTTGAATATATACAAACCAGATGACACAGTGAAATTACATTTACAGACAAGATGACATTTAACTAAATCAAAAACCTCATTAACTCTAAACAAGAAAAACCCCAAACATGAGTCAGCACAACACGGATGCAATATACTGTTGAATTTGTGCTGAAAAACAAAAGCACTATGAAAAAAAAGTTTTGAGAGGTCTGTGGCTTAGTTCTCTTTGTAGTTTGATGAAGAAAAGACGGAGGTCCACCAATGGGTTAAGTTTCAGTAGACGTGCATAACCTTTTGGAGCACTCTTGGTTATGATAGAGAGGATGTAATTTACGAAAAGTTCTGAAATTTACTGTTCTAATTAGGTGAAGAATGCATCGTTACTGCAAAAGATGGCACGTAGTATGCAGCACTCTGATCTCATCAGCAAGTGGTAGTAACAAAGAAACAGGATGTTTTAACCGAGGTATAAAGACAATACAGACCAAGGCAAACCCAGGAAGCCACCACTGAACTGAAATGAGACCAAGGCCACGGTTTAATTCTTAGAAGAGTTCAAAAGCACATAGTATTCATGACTCAGTACAGGAACATTGTTATGTTTGTGTCAGGTTAAAACAGATAAGACAGCATTTTAGTCCTTCAGTGTGTGTGCACACATATCTATACATGGTTATGCACGCACACGCGCACACACACACACACACACACACACACACACACACACACACACACACACACACACACACACACACACACACACACACACACACACACACACACACACCTCTAACACATTCAGGCCATTTGCACATACAATGGATATAAAAAGTTTACACATCCCTGTTAAAATGCCAGTTTTTTTTTTATTTAAAAAAATGAGACCACAGTAAATCATTTCAAAACATTTCCCACCTTTAATGCAACTTATAAGCTGTACAATTCAAATGAAAAACAAATCTGTTGGGGGGGAAATATAAAAAAACAAAAAATGTACAATAAGCTGGTTGCATAAGCGTGCACACAAACTAATACTTTGTTGAAGCACCTTTTGATTGTACAATAAGCTGGTTGCATAAGTGTGCAGATTGTACAATAAGCTGGTTGCATAAGTGTGCACACCCTTAAACTAATACTTTGTTGAAGCACCTTTTGGTTTAATTACAGCATTCAGTCTTCTTGGGTACACGCCTGCCACCAATTAAAGAGAAATAAAAGTTCAGCTATCCTAGTAGGATCTTCCTGACATTTACTCGGTTGCCTGTTACAGCAAAAGCCATGGTTCACAGAGAGCTTACAAATCAAACGGATTTCATTGTTGAAAAGTATAAGTCAGGAGAAGGGTACAAAAAAAAAACTTCCACAGCATTGGATATACCATGGAATACAGTGAAGACAGACAGTCATCAAAAAGTGGAAAAAATATGGGACAACAGTGATGTTGCAAAGAACTGTACATCCTTCCAAAACTGATGAAAAGACAAGATGAAAACTGGTCAGGGAGGCTAACAAGAAACCTACATCTACATTGAAGGAGCTGCAGGAATTTCTGGCAAGTACTGGTTGTGTACTACATGTGACAACAATCTCCCATATTCTTCATATGTCTGAGCTATGGAGTAGGGTTGCAAAATTGAAGCCTTTTCTTACACAGAAAAACAAAGGCCCAGCTAACATTTGCAAAACAATACATCAAGTCTCCCAAAAGCATGTGGGAAAATGTGTTATGGTCTGATGAGACCAAGGTTGAACTTTTTGGCCACAATTCCAAAACGTACGTTTGGTGCAAAAAAAAAAAAAAAAAAAAAAGTCATGTCTTCCATAACGTTCCATCTGTGTTGTTGATCTTCATTCATTCATTACTGATGGGTTATTGGTTCCGTCCTCGGAACAGAGCCGGCCAATATCAAGCTCGTGTCAGCCAAAAACATCTCAAGCCAACGTCCTACCCAAAATGCTCTACTCCCCGTTACCTCAGATCGAGTTTGCAAGTTGACAGATAAAAGTAGAGGCTACCTCTGATCATAACAGACCTACCAGAAAGGAGTACATGAGATCAACCAAGAATCTCCGGATGGGAAATGGAGAGTGGGAAGTAATGAATGAACGAAGATCAATAACACAGATGGAACATTATGGTAAGACATAACTTCTTTATCTGATGGTTGTTAATCTTCAGCCATTCCTTACTGATGGGACAGAGTCCCCAGATACCTGTATTCCTGGGTGGCCCTCATGGAGAGACCTCTGGCTACAAGCAACTGGTCAACAAGCTGCAACACATCCTGTTAAGAGACCCTCTTGGTCGATTTCATGGAGAAAGCTGATGGCAATTCTGGCCTTTCTAGGAAAGGACTATACTGACTGCTAGCAAAAGGATCCAGTGAAGGGGAATATATGGTCCTTGTAAATTCAATAGATGCAGAGCCCGGAGCCAAGGAAGTCTGTACCGAAGAAAATGGTGTGGAAAAATCTGCGCAGAGGATGTCAGCGCCATAGTAGTTGAAGATGTCTGCACTATAAAGGTAAAGGTCTGCCCCGAAGGGTACGGTGCCATAGTGGAAAGTGTCTGCACCAGCAATAAGGATGGTGCAGAGAAGGACTGCACTGAAGCACATGTTGGTGCCAAAAATGTCTGCACCGTGGAGTACAGAAGAGTCATAGTTGGAGCCAAAGGTGACTGTACCAATGGTGCCGAAGGGGACTGAACCTGTATTGATGGTACCCGTTAAGGGATGCGACAGAGCTGTTGGAACCATAGTTGTCTGCACTGAGAACACCGGATAGGATGAAAGCACTTAACTGCCCGTAATAAATCTATGGAGTTTTATCTGGACATTTGCTGTTTCTTCCATATTTCTAATGTGGTTATTAGTTGGACTCTTGTTTGTTTGACTTTTGGCTTATAAGGCATCCTCAGATCCAGCCTTGACAGATCTTTTGCACATCTGCAAAACAAATAGCACTAGAAACACTAGATCCAAGGATTTTAACTACACTAGTGACAAACAGAACAAGCTGGTGGGACAGATATGTGACTCAAAGGATCCCAGTGTTACGGAATAGGCTCCCCACCCATATGAAACAGAGTTCATCACTGACCCTACTCAAATAAAACCTTTACCACTGGATGAGAAATTACAAATTCAGCCCCAGTCTGGCTCCCATCTCTCTGATCGAGGCTGTCAGTACGTAAAATGTTCTCCAATTAACATTGCCAATCCCCACAAATCCCTTAGCTAACTCCTTATTAACATACCCCCCATAGATGCCCAAAGTACTCGGGGATAAACTGAATTGGTATGCATAACTAGGCTTACAAAGGCCTTAGTGGTGGTTAGCTTAGTAACAACCCATGACCCTTTAAGAACCTCCAGTCAGCCAGGTTAGCCGGTTCAAATGGAGCAAGTGTTAGCTTCTCTAACATTAAATTAAGATTCCAAGTAGGAACCACCACTTAACTTGGAAGCCTCTTGTAAAACCCATTTGAAAAACATTTTGAAATGAGATTGCACTGAAGGAGGAGAATCAATGGACGGCATACTGAAATGGCCGATAACAGAACCTTAATAGCAGACTAAAAAGGCCACAGGATAATAACTCACACAAATACTAGTTCTGAACTGGTGTTGGCACCAACTACAAAGCCCATTCCATTTGTTACTATATGGATTTTCTACTATAAGGCCTTCTTGACCCCATTAGCACCTGCTGCACATCCTCAGCAGACAGGTGCCTCAAAAGGAACCATCATCCAGGCAGTCAACTGAAATTGATTGATGGGGGTCTATATTAAGTCAGCGAATGCTTAAAGCGTATGCTGATTTATCGACCCCATGCAAGTGAAAGCTTACAATCCTGAACACTCAGAATAAAGTTTTTTCCCCAGGGGGGGGGGGGGGCTGTTCCACAAAAAAATAAATAAAAATAAAAACTTCAAAAAACTGTGCCCCCCACACCACCCCTAATTAAAAATACCAACTCAGGGATTGCACTGCAGTGACGAAAATGGCAAAGTAACAGAGGAGGCCAAGCGATTTCTTTCCCAGGTAAAGAAATCTCTTATATGCCGTTTCACTATTTTGCTGTTTCATGCTTTCAAGTTCAGTCAAGATGCATTTGAAGAATTGCATCTCTGATTATATAATAGGAACTGCACTGATGTCAGGGTACATCAAAAAAAATCGGGTTCTATCAGCAGACCGAAGATGCATGTTTTCGAATGCGTCTTGGTCGGACTGACAAAACCGAAACTGCAAAATATCGAAGAGGGATGTAAGCTTCCCTGGGAAAGAATTTGCTTGGCCGCTTGAGTACTTTGCCATTTTCGGCACTGTAGTGCGGTCTCTGAGTTGGTATATTTAAGTAGGGGTGTGGGGGGGGCAGCCCCCCACATCGGGGGTTTGGGGGGGGTGAAGCAATTCTGTGAATTGCATGCCTTGATCAGGGCAAGCATCTCTCTGATATTTATGTACTTGCATCTGTCCTAGGTGTCTCACACACCCTGCAATTTTATCCCTCTTGAAACTGGTCCCCTAGCAAAATGTTCAAGGCATCTGTGGTGATAGATAAATTTGGAACAGGAAGGGAGAAAGTGAGACCTGAATTTATGGATATCGGTTGTCTCCAATGAATGATTTCTTTACTGAAACTCCAGTACTGGAATTTGAAATGGCAAAGGGTGCTGATGCTGAGACCAGACAGACATCAGATACCACTGTATCTTTCTCAAGTGGAGTCTTGCCAGGGGTATTATGAGAATCATAGAAGCAATGAGACCCAAATTCCTGAGGTATTCCAGGTATTCCTTTGCAGTAACCAAGTTTGAGTGGAAAATCTTAGAAATAGATCTAGATACATGTCAGAAGAAAAAATTCAAATGAGTCACATCTGCCTCAGGCGATGAATTTTCCTTTATTAGCAGCTAACCAGATTACACAGCATGTTGGCCAAGATGTCCGGTCTGGACTGATCTGATCTCCTCTGATCTGATCAACTTGTTTACTGACATCAACTTTTATACTGCAAGCAAAACAACTTTTTGTTACATTTCTGACCATTGACAGTTGGCTATGAAAAACATACAAGAAAAACACGTTTATCACAAATTACCTCAAACCCATAGCTAGTACAGAATATTCAAGAAGTACAAAATGTTCAATTCAACAACGGCAGCTCAAATGTTCCAGGACACACAGCCTGCCCCAGTAAATTAACTCTTACTCGGCCGTGCGTCCTTATCCCAGGCTTCACTGAGCTATAACCAAATCTCTTTATTCTGAAATGCAGAAAACAAATATCATTCAGGTTCATAAGCAATGCTGCATTTTGTTCACAGATGAGGCCCATCTTTGATAGGCATATCCCACTTTGCAAGAACAGGAAAAAGACAAATAACAGTATGCTTTTAAAAATTTTCTCTTAACATTTCCCCCCCTGAAAACACTTTTATTTGTCTTTTATTTCAGCAATATATGGTAAAAACTAAGTTTTTCTTTGCATACATTACTTCATTGGCAAGACAAATTTTTAAACTTCAAAAACATTTGCAGAGAGTCACATTTCAATGTATTCACTTTCACCAGTCTGTTGCAATTGCTGGTACATCGTCTTCGTAACAGCAGTATCAACCAGTCTTTGTAGAAGACCTCTGATACAGGGTATACAACAACAACCACATACCACCACGATAGCCACAGCGACTCCAACGGACACCAGGAAACTGCTGATGAGATGACTCCATTTTCCAAACCACGCTTGTAGAAAATCTGTAAAGGGATTAATTTACCCCAGAGTTCTCTGCCAATTCTTCGGATAACATCTCCAAACCTTTCAAAGCTCGAGTGATACTTCCATCAGGCGCAGTGTTGTTTGGAATATATGTACAACAGAAAGTCCCAAACATCTTGCAAACTCCTCCTTCTTTGGCCAGGAGCATATCCAACGCAATTCGATTCTGGCCATGCCACCTGCGAAGTGGCCTCCAGTTGTTCAGCAATTCCTTTCAATTCATCTTTGGTATAGTTCACAAAACGCTGCTGGTTATAGTAAATGTAGTTGATCCAGTCCACATTCTTATTAGGTTGAATCCAAACAAAGATTGATGTAAAACCAGCTGCTATTTGGTTTATTGCTTTGTATTCATCAGGTACGCCTCTTGGTACGCCAATGCTATCGATGTAGACACCGTTATAGAAAGATTGCTTCGGTGCCTCTTTCTCCTACTCAACCACTTCAGCTTTATTTCAAGTTCTCTTACGAAATTGCTTGCTGAAACTGGGAAAATGTAGAATGGCAGAATTAACTTTACAAAGTGCACAAGTTCCCTTCCAGGGAATCATAAGCCTTGATCTGAGTTTGTCGTCTCCACATAACCACCATACGTCTGCTAAACTATGAGTTTGGTTCTCCAGAAATGGATTCCCATTGCCATTCACAGTAACATTGCAATAGTTCTGTCCCATATTGCCATAATTTTTCCCTGTGCCATCTCTGGAAATGCACATATATGAACCTGGATAGGAAATCGCTGCAGGCGGTTTCTCAACTTTACTTATGACCGGAAAACGGTGAGTTTCATCTTTGCATTTATCTTCAGTTTTGTTGAAGAATAATTTCAACAGACACGTTAGATTACCTTCATCTTGCATGAATTGCTGTTTACCTTCAGCACAAGAAATACAGTTCTCACGATGTGCTTCTCGGGTACTATATCTAACCCAAGATAACCATTCATTATGGTGTACGAATCCAGTCTCGAGTAACAATTGTTCTTCTTTTGAGAGGGCAAAATCTGCTTTATTTGTAGCATTCTTAAGGCTTTGTACTTTAAATTGAAGAGTCCCCAAAGGATCAGTTCTATTTGGAAGAGACACTCCGATTCCATAAACTCCTGAATCACTTTCTTGTGGTGACACAATGGTTATAGTAACTACTCCGGTACCTTGGAAATGCGCAATTTTTATTCTTTGTTGCCTGCTTTTATCTTTCTCTGGTATTGCTGCACCACTTGTTTCCCATCCATTCACATCTGTTGACCACCAAACACTTGACCAGGACGTACAGTCTCTATTGCACAAGTATTTTGCACGAGTCAAGAAATTATTACTGTTCCATTTAGAACAGTCCAAAATTCCTTCACAAAGTTTCACCTTAAACACAGTAGTAACACCTGTTTGTGCTTGCAGCACCACCATACCTTTTTCTCTTACAACTGTTCCTTCTCATATGGACATATTTAGTTTCGCCACCAAAATCATCATCATGTGACAGTTCAAGTACCAGTTGGACATGGCCATCCTCCCCAAGGACTACCTCACGCCGTTGGTTTCTTCACTGGGTTTGAGACAAACTAACCCCTATTGGGCTAATCCTCCTTTGTAGCCAGACTTTGCGCTCAGAGGTCTGGTGGAGTTTGACCAATATCAATGGAAGAAGGAAGAGCCTTGAGTTTTTTACAATGAGTGATATGAATCCACAAAGTCCTCTCAGAGATCTTTACAGCCGTATTTGTCAAGATAAGTACTTGGTATGGGCCTTCCCACCTGGGGGATGACCAATTCTTTCTCTTCACAATTCGGATCCACACCCAGTTCCCGAGTGCCACGCTTAACAAGGTTTCATTTCTGGAATCTGCAAAGGAGTCATTGGTTACAAGAGATTTGACATTTAGCAGCTTCTTCATATAATCCGCTAGATCCTCACCCCCCTCACGTTCCGCTGGCAACAATCCTTGCCACTGCGGGATGTAATATGGTCTCCCAAACAAAAGTTCAAATGGTGCAAGTCCTTTGCAGGAAGGTGAGATTTGCATGTACAGGAGTGCCAACGGAAGGCATGCAGTCCATAACCTATGTGTTTCTGCCATTAGTTTGCGGAGCTTACTCTTCAAGACACCATTGTGTCTTTCCACCAGTCCAGCTAATTGGGGATGGTAAGCACAATGATTTTTGAGATAAATTTGAAACACTTGACCCAATTTCTGAACAATCTGGTTAACAAAATGAGACCCATTATCACTGTAAATGCGTTTTGGTAGGCCAAATCGGGGAATTATTTCTGTAGTCAAAAGCTTTGCTACCGTTTGTGCATTTGGATGTTTCACTGGAAAAGCTTATACCTATTTAGAAAAAGCATCAATAATGACCGAACAGAACCTTTTTTCCTCGGAGGGTGTCAATTCAATAAAGTCCATACAGAGTGTGTGGAATGGATATGAAGGGGTAGGGAATACCTGCTGGGACTTTTAACTCCCCCCTGAGCATGATACTTTGCACATAATAAACAAGATAAACAGAATTGCTTTGCATAAGTTGAAAACCCCTTTACACCAAAACACCTTAGACACTATTTGAATCATCGTCTGTACTCCTACATGGGCAGGTCCATGGCTAACCAATGCTGCATACCTAAAAAGTTTTTTTGGGTAATACCATTTGCCGTCTGATGCCCTATACAACCCACTCTGTTGAGTGATACCATATTTTACCCAATGACATTTTTCCTTCTGTGTCGTCAATGTTTGCATTACTTTTAGTGTAAGTCCAAGAGGTGTCCGGGCTCCAAATCATTATCATGTAAAAGCAAATCATTTTCTTGAGCTGCCTTTTTTGCAGCCATATCAGCAAGTGCATTTCCCCTGGAGACAGGATCTTTTCTGTTGGTATGTGCGGAACATTTACATATCGCTATCTGAAGTGGTAGTTGCACTGCATCTAACAACTGTAAAATTAAATCTCTGTGATTTATTGGTTTGCCTGTCGCAGTAACCATTCCCCTATTCTTCCATAGTTGAGCAAAAACATGTACAGTGGAGAAAGCATATTGACTATCTGTATAAATTGTCACTTTTTTACCCTCCCCTAAGGTACAAGCTCGAGTCAAAGCCACCAACTCAGCTGCCTGTGCAGAATAAATGTTTGACTATCCTTTTGCCTCCAAAACTTCAGTTTCTGTGGTGACAGCATACCCTACTAGTGTTTTTCCTACAGTCTTTCTTTGCTGATCAGTCTACAAACAAAACGAGATCAGAATCTATCAACGGAATATCCGTTAAATCTGGTCGGGGAAGTACTTTGTCATGAATGCTCTCTAAACAAATGTGTGGAGCACTTTCTTCTGGAGTCGGCAAAAGTGTCACCGGATGAAGAGTAGTACATCTTTCTATGGTCATATGAGGCTGTGTCAGCAGCACTGTCATACACGACAAATGTCGACTAGGAGGTAAAAAGTTATCTTATCTTGCAAAAGTATAGTAGCTACTGAATGTGGAACCCGCAATTGTAATGGGTGAAACAAAACTAATGATGCTGAGGCTTGTACTGCCATGGCGGCCGCCACCACAGCTGGAACACAATGCGGCAATGCCCTTGCAACAGGATCTAATCTGGAGGAGTAGAAAGCTATCAGTCTCTGTTTAACCCCATGTACTTGTACCAGAACCGAAGTCATATATCCTCCCTTACAATCAACCATTTGTACAAACGGCTTAGAATAGTTCGGAAAACCCAAAACAGAGGATCCTGCTATCAATTGCTTAATTCTAATAAATGCCTGTATTGCCTTATTTGTCCACTGTATATTATTCTTAGCCGCCATGGGAGTATCATAGATCAGTGCGGTCAATGGCCCTACTTCCTCAGCATAGTTAGGGATCCAACTTCTACAAAAATTAATTAGTCACACCTAAAAAAGACATCTCCCGCTTAGTTGTAGGCATAGGTGCCTCAAGAATTGCTTGTTTTCTTTTGTTCTCCAACTGTCTACCTGCCTGCGAAATTAAATAACCCAAGTACTTTACTTGTGCTTTCCACAATTGTAACTTTTCTTTATTTACTTTATGTCCTTGCTCAGCTAAAAAACTAAGAAAGGCAAGGGTATCCTTTTAACAACTTTCCTGCATGGGTGAGGCCAACAAAATATCATCTACATACAACAGAACCTGGCTTCCCTCTGGGGGAACAAACTGAGCTAAATTCGCAGCCATTTCTTGTGCGAATATTGTCGGACTCTCACAATAGCCCTGTGACAATCTGGTGTAGGTGTACCTTTTACCTTGATAAGTGAATGCAAACCAAAATCTACTCTCCTTATGTAGTGGTATGGAGAAAAAGGCATTGCTTATATCTATGACAGAAAAATATCTGTGCTGAGGTAATAAATCATTAAGTAATGTATAGGAGCCAGGGACCACCAGTGCTCTTGGGATCACAGCCGAATTAACTGCTTGTAAATCCTGAACCAACCTCCATGACCCATCCGGTTTCTTTACAGGAATCAACGGAGTATTGCAGGGCGAATCTGGGCATTCAACAAGAATTCCTACCTGTTTTAGCTGCTCAATGACTGGTTTAATTCCATCCTCTGCTTGTTTACTTAGCGGGTATTGGTGCTTATGAGGTCTAAAACCTGACTTTGGAGTTATACAAACTTCACTTGCTGTTTTCATCAGTCCTACATCCCCTTTACCTTTTGATCATAAATCTACAGGTAAGGCACTTCACGCACTATCCTCCTCTTGAGTTAGGAGGATTTGTCATGCCATTTCTGTTTTGTCATCCCTGAGGTGCACACTTGGTTGTGCCCAAGTCACCCAGTTTAATCTTTGTACCTGGATATGTTGATCCTTCAACTGACTTTGTTACCTTTTTCGCCAAATCTACCCAATGTGTCCCCACCGCTTTAGTAATAGAAATATGTGGGCTATAACCGGAGCGATATAAAGAACTAATTTCCTTGGTCAAAGTACAGGTCACTACTGTATTACCTTGCTTATCCCAAAACATATCATTCAAAATTATCCTTGCACATTTGTGCCTAAAGAATTCTTTTTCAAATTCTTTATCCGGACCAGGGGCCTGTCTGTAGTACACAGTACAATGCAAGTGCGCGAACCTGATGTGACCCGCTCCTAGATTTACTTAAAGCTAGGTTGATCAAATCTGTATCAACCCTCCCCAGCCTGTTTGAAATCAAGTCCTGGCTATACCAGTAAAACAAGTCTTGTACTCCTTGTACCACCAAGCCATCCGCTAACCTTTTCGCCTCAATGCATTTAGGTGTGGGAATTGCCGCTATTCCAAACAAATGCATCAAATCTCTTCCCAGCAAATTAACTGGACAAACTTTCGATATAATTACCCTACACCTAACAGTTTGGTTTGTTTGCGGATCTGTGAACAATAGAGGATGAGACAGTGGTTCCTTATAAAGTTTCCCGTTTGCCGCTTTCACAAGGACAAACTCATCTGTTTCACAGTTCGGGGGTAGAACTGCTGGACCCAAAAGTGTACGCGATGCACATGAATCACATAAAAGCTCCACTTTCTGTCCCTCAACCAAAAACTCTATCATGGGTTTCTGATCCAGATGCATAGCAATACCCAAATGTGCCAGGTTTATGACTTCACAGTCACAATCCCGCCCTTCCTTAATTTCCTGGGTGTCCTGACATTCATCGCAGAGAGTGTCTGCCTCATCATCATCACAATCATTCTCGCTTTCTTCTTCTCTACAATAATCACAATAATGAATTTGGCACCTTCCTTTACTATCATATAGTCATGCGGAGCCCTTGTTCGTAAGCTGTGGGGGATGTTGCCACTCTTCGCAGTCGGCAGCAAAGTGCCCACGTCGACTGCATTTAAAACATTCTCCACGTTTTAACCTCCCCTCATGTTCCTCTGAATGCCCACCCTGTTTATACGTGTCCCATTTCGGGCCCCCACATCTTTGTATGCCACCACAGCGCCCTTGCCCCCTTTGGTCCTGTACCAAAAATATACCACCATCATCCCCTACTGCTAACACTTGTACTTTCTTTTTCAAATTGAAATGTCGCTCAGCATGCCGTGCATATTCAAACAAAGGTTGCAGTCTATATGTTCTGTGATCAACCATATGCTTAGTTATAAAACTATTTATCGGAGCCTTACAACCTTTAAGAAAAGCGTTTTTCAATTGCTGTTCGTACGGACTATCAGTAGTCTGATCCTGCGGAATCATCATTCCACAATGGTTACTGAACACTTCTGTCAATCTTACAATATAGTGATATACAGATTCATCATTTTGGATGCACGGATTTATTACTGTCCAATCTGCTCTTGGACGCCACTTATCAGAAATTCTCTTCAACAGATCAGTGACTCGCGTGTCTAACACCCCAGAATTATGCTTTAATGTAGTGCCGTCATCTGCCTTACATGTCCAATCTGGACCCAGGATTTGTCGCACTACTTGTTCTACTTCTAAACCATTTAGATGATAACTTAAACGCATACCAACTATGTCCTCAGAAAACTTTTGAAAATTAACCTTGGGATGAGGAATACCATCCGTAGCTCATTTTATATCTTCTCTAGCCCAGGGATGACAAACTAAAATAGTTGGCTCTTGTCCAACATCCCCTGCTTCTGGGTTTGCAACTTGTATTAAGGGAAGGGCTTCTGAGTGGTCAGAAAGTTTAATGGCCCAACGTCCTTGCCCTGCTGGTCCCGACCTTAACTACATAGGTTGGTCTACCTGTTGCAAAGCAACCTTGGGTACTACGGGAATTTGCGGGTAAATTGGAGGGGTCACAACGTTTCCTTGAGCAGCCAATAACCCACCCTGCTGTACAGATCCCACCTATTCAGACTGATATTGAGGAGGTTCCACCGGTACAGCAGCAGCAATTTCCCCATACGGTGGGGCAGTTGCCTGCCTTTGTACCGCACAAACTGTATGCTCATCCTCCTTATCTAAAAATAAAGCTACTTTTCCACTTGGCACCAGTGACCCCTTTTGATTTATTTTTTTCTTTTTCCTGGCACTGTTTTTCTTTTATAGCTCGTTTATTTGCCTCTTCTAACCATTTTTGTGCTTGGGGAAATCCCAATTGTCTTTGTTTTTTAGTTCTAGTTCCCGCATCTCTTTTCAAATCTCTAACCAATTTTGCACAGGCATTCTTATTCAGTGTACCATCAAAATCATATCTCGACTTCCACTTTCAAAAATTTAACATTATTTTTGTTTAAACCTTTCATATACTTAGCATCAACATTTAAACAGGCATCATTCTCACACTTGCAGCAACTCGAACCCATGTTTCCCCCTAGATTTCTTATTTTACCTTCACTTTTTTTTTTTTTTTCCTCAGGTATTTAGGACTGTATCAAAATTATTTTACAGGGCTCATTATAAAATGGGACTATCTTAATGGGTGACCCTAACAAAATAATCTTAACAAGTAATCCTACCCATCCTTAACTAAAAATAAAACCTTGTCGACAAGATTAAATTAAATGAAATTTATTTTTCATCCTACCTGAACCAGATGAGACTCAGTTTCCCCTTTTCGTTCAGAAACCGTCCCTCAGATAGGGATCAGAGAGCGGCCGGCCTCTTTTCAATGACAAATCAGTCGGAGGGCTTTCAGTCGAGGGAATCTTAAGATGAGAAACCCTCACCTGCACAGGTTTTTCAGTCTCTCTCTGTCTGTCTGATCCGTATCTTCGTAAAGGTTTCCAGTCCGAAGGACCAAAATGTCAGAAGAAAAAATTCAAGAGAGTCACATCTGCCTCAGGCGATGAATTTTCCTTTATTAGCAGCTAACCAGATTATACAGCATGTTAGCCAAGATGTCCGGTCTGGACTGATCTGATCAACTTGTTTACTGACATCAACTTTTATACTGCAAGCAAAACAACTTTTTGTTACATTTCTGACCATTGACAGTTGGCTATGAAAAACATATAGGAAAAACATGTTTTATCACAAATTACCTCAAACCCATAGCTAGTACAGAAAGTTCAAGAAGTACAAAATGTTCAATTCAACAATGGTAGCTCAAATTTTCCAGGACACACAGCCTACCCCAGTAAATTAACTCTTACTCGGCCGTGCATCCTTATCCCAGGCTTCACTGAGCTATAACCAAATCTCTTTATTCTGAGATGCAGAAAACAAATATCATTCAGGTTCATAAGCAATGCTGCATTTTGTTCACAGACGAGGCCCATCTTTGATAGTCATATCCCAACAAATAACATGTTCACTTTGCAAGAACAGGAAAAAGACAAATAACAGTATGTTTTTAAAATTTTTTCTCTTAACAATACATCTCTATTTTTTTCCCCTGTGGATGAAAAGCTCTTTGAACTGAGGTGTCTAGTTGACATCCCAAGAACACAATCCTGTGTGAAACAGTTAAGAAAAACCTTTGAATGTTTTCCTGTAATACCACCTTGTGTAAGAGATCTCTCACCCGAGAGAGAGATTCCTGACACTTTGAAAAAGACAATGCAAAGATAAGCAAGTCACTTAAATATGGAAAATGTGGACAAAGTGTAGTCTGCATAAGCTATAACAGAAGCAAGACACTTTGTGAACACTTTTGGTGCAGTAGACAGTCCAAAGGGTAAGGCAGAAAACCGATAATGTGATTCAGACACAAAAAAAGTATTAAAGTCTGAAGTCTGGATGAATAAGGAAGTGATAAGCATCTTTTAAGTCTAGTGTTACCAAGAAACATGAAAGAGAAAGAAGTGGTAACAGGTTGCGAAGTGACACCATTTTAAATTTGGGCACTATCACTAACAAGTTTAGAGAAGAAAGATCCACAACTAGTCCCCAACCACTTTCTTTCTTTGGCACTAAGGATATCCTTGTATAAAACCCTTACCCACCTGGGAAGGAATAAAGTACAGTTTTGTACCTACCATAAATGTAGATGTTAGAGTGCTAATACAGCTGCAGTCATAACAGATGGGTTCTCCTGCCGTCAGGCGGGTCCTCGGTCGGCCGAATTCCAAAGTCTAGGTCCAGCGTCAGTTGTCGTCACTTCTTCCCTGACGTCAGTGCGACAGGGGTATAAAAGAACCAGCCGACGCCATTTTCTTCAGTTTTTCTTGCCCCAGATGTCAGGTGCCCCCAGAAAGAAGGCAATACATAAAATTATGTAATAATGCAATGCAATATAATCAAAGACCAGTAGTTGCAAGCAAATACACCATAAAAGAAGACCCCTAGAGGGGAAGGAGGGAGGGAAACCTGGACTGTAGCTGAATTAGCACTCGAACATCTACATTTATGGTAGGTACAAAACTGTACTATGTTCATCGTGCATACAGCTGTAGTCATAACAGATGGGTAGAATCCCAAAGCTAAGAAAGGGGTGGTAGGCACTAGGTGGAGCTAGGAGGAGCCAAAATGCCCTGCAAGACTGCAGTGGCAAAGCCTGCTCTAGATTTGGAGTATAATGGTAGGTTGTAGTGCTTAGAGAAGGTATGCACAGAACTCCAAGTGGCTGCTTCTAAAATATCCTTGGTAGGAACACCTCTGAGGAAGGCTGCAGAGGTGGCTGTGGCCCTGGTAGAATGAGTTCTAATGCCTGTAGGTACAGTTTTGCCATGAAAGGAATAGCAAAAGCGTATGCAGTGGGCTATCCATTTTGAGATTGTTTGGATATTGACTTTCCTTGAGCTCCTACCACATAGGCCACAAAAAGCTGTTTTGATTTTCTGAAAGGTTTTGTTCTGTCCAAATAATAACGCAGTTGTCTGTGGATGTCCAAGGAAGGCAGTAATCTCTCCCCTTTGTTTTGAGGATTAGGATAAAAAGTAGGTAAATGTATGGCCTGATTTAAAGCTACCCTGGATACCACTTTAGGCATAAAGGACGGGTTGGTACGTAACGAAACTCTGTCCTGATGGAAGATGATAAAAGGCTGGAAAGCCATAAGAGCCTGTAGTTCTGATAGTGATAGCCAGAAGGAAAGCGGTTTTCCAGAACAAATATTGTAAATCTGATGAGGCAGCTGGTTCAAAAGGAGGCAAAGTCAGTTTTTCCAGAAGATCCCAAGCAGGTATTGGTTGTTTCCTTGGAGGTCTTAAATTCTTAGCCCCTCTGAGGAACTGTCTTAATAGAGGGTGAGAGAATAAAGGTGGATCAGTGTTGTATTCTGCAGAAATGGCTGAGGCATGGATTTTGATGGAGAACGAAAGTCCACTGCTTAGCAGTTCAGCCAAATATTGTAGTATTTGAGGTAAATTCAGTTTTCCAGGGCACTGGCCCTTTTTCTCATTCCAAACACAAAAACGTTTCCATTTTGCAGAGTAAGCTTTTCTAGTTGATGGCCTTCTGGCCTCCAAAATGACATCCTGCACCTCCTTGGAGAGCAGGGCCTGCTGCGATGCTAAGGAATCTTCCATGCGGCTAGATTGAGTGTTTTCAGCTGACTGTGAAGAGTTTTGAAGCTGTGCCGAGTCAGAAGAAGAGGCATTAGAGGCAGGGTCCATGGTGGGGAATGCATCAGGCTCCTCAGGAGTGGGTACCAGTGTTGCCTTGGCCAGTCCGGAGCAATGTGGATCATCTGTGGTCTGTCTGCTCTGGTCTTCAATAGGACGTTGGGCAGCAGAGGAAGAGGTGGGAAGGCATAAACTGTCATTGATGTCCAACTGAGAGAGAGAGCGTCCACTCTCCAGGCCTTTGGATGGAAGATCCTTGAGCAGAATTTTGCCAATTGATGATTTTTGTGGGAGGCAAAGAGATCTGTGTCTGGCCTTCCCCATTCTTGGATTATTTCTGTAAAAACTTTTGGATACAACTTCCATTCGTGTGGATCTGTTATATTCCTGCTTAGGTTGTCTGCCAGCGTGTTTTCCTTGCCTGGCAAGTACTGTGCTTGTAGTTCCATTTGTAAGTCCATGGCCATGTTCCAAAGTGACATGGCCAGTCTGCATAGGGGATAAGAGTGTGTTCCTCCCTGCTTGTTTATGTACCACATAACTGTGGTGTTGTCTGTTCTTATCAATAGCTGACCTGGTTGTAGAAGATCCTTGAAAGCTGTAATAGCATTTATCACTGCTAGCATTTCTTTTTGATTGATGTGAAGGTGCTTTTCTTTTTGGGTCCATTTGCCCTGAATGCACCGGTCTGTCATGTGCGCCCCCCAGGCGTAGTCTGAGGCGTCTGTTGTGATTACTTGATTTGCTTGAGGCTTGCTGAATGGAAGACCTCTGTTTGTTTGGCATGCTTGAGCCCACTACAGAAATTCCTTTTGCAGACATGGAATTAGTGGTATTATTGTTTCCAAACTGTGGCTGTGTTGAGACCATATGTTTTTTAGGTACCATTGTAGTTTTCTCATATGCAGCTTTGCACATGGGATTAGTAAGATGCACGATGCCATGAATCCCAGAGCCTGCAGGATTTTCCTTGCAGTCAGCCTGGTTGCAATTTGCCAGTGTTCTGAAATATTGAATTAGTTGCCCCTGTTTCTCTGGCGTGAGGTAGGCCATCTGGGTGTTTGTGTCCAAATTGGCACCCAGGAAAATTATCTTCCGAGAAGGTATTAGTCTTGATTTCTGTTTGTTGACTGTGTATCCTAGAGAGTTTAATAACATTATTACATAAGCCAGATGTTTCAGAAGAATGTGCTTGCTGTCCGCTTGGATCAGGCAGTCATCCAAATAAGGGTATATTTGTATCCCTTGAAGTCTGCAGTAGGCAATTACTGATGCCAGGCATTTCGTGAATACTCTGGGCGCAGTAGATAAACCAAAGGGCAATGCAGAGAATTGATAATGGGTTGAACCTGCAAGAAATCTGAGGTATCTTCTGCAATTTTGTCTGATTGGGACATGCAGGTATGCCTCCTTGAGGTCCAGTGTTTCCAGCCAAGACTCCTTGCCCAGTATGGGAAGAAGTTGCTGTAGAGTGAGCATCTTGAATTTTGGTAGGAGTAGAAATGTGTTTAGGATGGATAGGTCCAAAATAGGTCTCCAATCTTTTCCCTTCCTTGGTACCAGAAATAGCCTGGAATAAAAACCTTGACCTTGTTCGTGCGTAGGTACCTCTTGAATAGCTTTCATGTTTATAAGATCTGAAATTTGCTTTTGTGCCTCTGCCCTTTGATTGTGTGGCAGGTTTGGCATGCCTTTCATTTTTGGAAGGGTATGAAAATGGAATTTGTAGCCTCTGTTTATAATGTTCAGGATCCATTTGTCCTTTGTGACAATATGCCAATTTTTTGAGAATAGTGCCAGCTTTCCTCCTAAGGGGGCTGCCATTTGAGACCTGGTTGGCATGCAAAGGGGAAATTCATTGGTTTTGCTTTCTGAAAGATTGCGAGTTGTCCTCACCACTTCTTTGTGTAGGAGCTTGCCATTGTCTGCCTCTGTACGAGCCTTGTGTTTGCCCTCTGCCCCTCGGGCGCCTGTATCTGCCTCTTTGGGGTCTGTCTGTGGCAGGAAAGGACCAGTTTATGAAAGGCCAATTTCTACTAAAACGTTGAGCCTTTTCCTCCATTTTCCGTAATACTTCCTCAGCATTTGCCCCAAATAGTACATCCTTTTGAAGAGGGGCGTCTAGTAATTTAGCTTTGACATGATCAGGCAAGGCTTGTTCCTTGAGCCAGGCATGCCTACGTATGACTGAGCCTGTAACAGCAGCTCTACATGAGGCCTCTAGAGCATCAAAACCACATTGTAAGGTATGTTTACCCACTTGTTCTGCACTATGCATCAAATCCTGCAACTCCTTCATGTCTGGTTGTTCAGGTTGTGACATTTTACTTTTCAATTGAGATAACAGAAACGGTTGGTATTTTAGCATATGAAACTGACAGTTTAAGGCCCTCATGGATAAGGTAGCCGAGGTATATACCTTTTTTCCCCACCTTTCTAAGGATCTGGACTCTCTCGCAAGGCAATGGGTTTTTGGCAAAGGAGGCCTTAACTCCCTTGGGCCTCTGTGAGATGGTTTCTAGGTCAGCAGCATGGCTTTTGTATAGAAACTGGTGTGAGTCAGGAACCCTGTAGTACCTGTCAGGCTTAACTTGAGCTGGAGGAAGAGAGTCCGGGATAAGGCAGGCCTCCGAGTAAACATCATCTAGGATGTCCAGGACAGGAGGAATAGCCAGAGGCCTGTGCTGGGGTAACAAAAGAAATTCCCTGAGCCTTTTCTTGGAATCTGAATAATCCTGGCCTTCCCAGTGGAAGTGTTCCCTTAAGGTATGCAGAGTTTCACCAAATGAGTAATCCTCAGGGGGGATACAGAAGGAATAGATTCCTCTGCATCAGAGTCTTCAAAAGGGGAGTAAGACTGTTCCTGATAATTAGAGTGCTCTGAAATAATGGAGCCCTGATCTGAGGAGGGGGAATCTTCCTCCACTCTGGGTCTTTTGTCCGGAGGTGGCTGAGAACCTCTGATTAGAGTAATTAAATCCTCAGGCATTTTAAGCATCTGTTTCTTAGGCATGGGGCCTGGAGATTGGCCCTGTGTAGCTGGTCTCTTAGGGTGCATGGTAGCTTTAGACTTGGTGAAAGCCTTGGAGAAAGAGGAAGGTCTGAAGACACCTTGAGTGGAGGTGGACCTGTCCACATTCTGTGTTTCAACGCCAAGCGTGGCTTCGGTATCTGTAGTCAGGGTGTGGGCCGAGGAGCCTGCGACCTTGGGTACAGGAGACACCGCCAAAGATGTGTCATCGGTAATCAAGGGCTGCATAGGCGCCTTGCTGAGAACCGGACCAAGTGTAGTCGGCTTTGGCGTGGTGTCGGTAGAGGCCGCGGACCTCGAGTGTCGGTCCTTGTCTTTGTGTTTTTTAGACAAAACCGGAGTCGGAGTATCCGACGACATAGTATAGTTAAATGCTTTCCCAAAATAATGCTAGGCGAACTCCGCCTGACGCTTAATAGTGTGTTTGTTGAATGTAGCACAAAAGCGACAGACCGAGACGTCGTGGTCTGGGCCTAAACAAGGTATACAGAGGGAATGGAAATCCTTATGCAGTATTTGCTTCCCACAAGAAATACAATTATTAACTTTGTGTGACATCGGTCTGAGGCAAGAAAAAGTTTCCCCAACGGGGTACTTAGCTTTTAAGAAGACTTCGGTTCCAAATTTTTCGTAATCTCAGGAGCTGGCTGACAGGCACTTGCGAACTGCTTCTGCTTCGGGCACCGTGCGGCAAGAAAGACTGAAGAAAATGGCGTCGGCTGGTTCTTTTATACCCCTGTCACACTGACGTCAGGGAAGAAGCGACAACAACCGACGCCGGACCTAGACTTTGGAATTTGGCCAACCGAGGACCCACCTGACGGCAGGAGAACTCATCTGTTATGACTGCAGCTGTATGCATGATGAACATCTGGTTCTATCAATCCTGGAGACAGCATGTGATAAAGAACCAGTGTAGACAAAAGAGTCTGACCCGTAGGATGAGGAATGACCCCCCCCTGGAAAGGGTGAATTTCCTCCAATTGCCATCTGTAACCCTGACGAATGATCTTCAGAACTCATTTGCCTGAAGCAGTCTGTTGCCAAAGAGAAAAAAGTGGAGATTCAGACTTTCTAGAAGTGAAAAGGGACTGCCAGGCAGGAGGAGGTCACAAGGTCTCTAGAATAGTTATTCAGACTTGGACTGTCCTTGGTTTCTGGAATTCTCTTGCCATTTCTTCTTAAATGTCTCCTTACCTACATTTTGTTGAG
Source organism: Protopterus annectens (assembly GCF_019279795.1). Lineage (NCBI taxonomy): Eukaryota > Metazoa > Chordata > Ceratodontiformes > Protopteridae > Protopterus > Protopterus annectens. The sequence continues at coordinate 1,117,832,509 of NC_056745.1, forward strand.
ACAGTTTATTCTGTTTTTTTTTTCCAAAACTGGGTGAGGAATTACAGACTCCCATTAGAAATTTTGGAAAAGGAGAGCTGAAAAATTTTAGAAATTTCCTGGATCAGTTTACTCCTTTGATGATACTTTTTGAGCAACTCTGAGCAACTCTGCTTTGGCGCAATTAAGAATTTGGGCTAGGCTCCTTAGTAGTCTCCTGGACTACATGCTTAGTAAATAAGGACCCCCTTTCCAGGGGGTCATTTGTCATCCTACGGGTCCAAACCCGCAACCTAAAGTTCAACCTTCAAATATTTAATGACTGCTTAAGCCTAATCAACTGGAACCCCTTAAAAACACTGCCCCTCAACAATGCTATCATCTACTTCAATGAAACCTTTCTAAATCTACTCAACTACCATGCTCCTCTTAGAACCAAATGAGTCAACTCTAAAATATCTCCTTGGTTATCCAAAGAAACTAAACAAGTCATGATACTTAATTCCTACTACACCAAACTTCAATCAGCACACTCCTCCAACCCTAAACAATTCTGGAATACTATCTCTTCTCTCCTCCATCCTGGAAACAAAGACAACCCCTGCCCCAACCCAAATCTCTCTGAACTTGACACTGCCACATTAATCAACTCCTTCCTTGTGGACTGCATAACCACGTCCTTCCCCACCCTCATCACATCCTTCTGACAGCATACAAACTCCACCCTCCTTCACACTCAACCCTGCTCCCACAAGCATCATATCCCAACTAAAACTTTGCTCTTCTGCACCGGACTACCTACCCCCTTATTTCCTCAAACTTGCAGCCAACAGCATAGCCCTACCCCTACCTGTCTCCATTTTAATAAACCGGTCCATCCAAGAATCCCACATCCCATCTGTCTGGAAACAGGCATTAATCATTCCACTCCACAAGGGTGGTAAAAAGTATAAACCACCAACTTTAGGCCAATTGCTATTCTCTCCCCACTCTCAAAAATACTAGAAAAATGTATTCATACCCAACTAATGTCACATCTCATCCACAATAACGTCCTCACCCCCACCCAACATGGTTTCCACCCTGGCCATAGTACCACTACAGCTCTTCTATCCTTCCTTGAATCCATCAACCAGGCCCGTGACAATGGCAAACTAGTATCTTCCTTATTTCTAGACCTATCCAAAGCCTTTGACACGGTCTCTCATCCCATACTCTTATCACAACTTTCCACTCTCAACCTTTCTCCCTCAGCACTGTCTTGGTTCTCTAGTTACCTTTCTGAAAGAGTCCAAGCTGTGAAATGGAAATCCTCTATATCATCCTTTCTACATACCTCCACCGGTGTACCCCAAGGATCTGTACTAGAACCCCTTCTTTTCAACATTTTCATTAACAACTTTCATCTCTCCATTCCAAATTCCTCTGTAATTCAGTACGCAGATGACTCCACTATCATCTGTACTGCTGACACCCCCTCTGACTTAATATTAAAAACTCAATTAGCCTTTTCAAAAACTGAAACTTGGATGCAGAACAACCACCTTGCCCTAAACGCGACCAAAGCCAAACTAATGATATTTACTCCTTCCAGAAGTTCCACCATTGATAATTCTTCCTTTACTATACTAACCCAAAAAAACACATCCATTGAAATCGTATCTCACATGAAGCTCCTTGGTGTCATCATCGACCATCTAAAATTCGACATCCATATAAATAAGACTATTAAAAAAAAACATCAGAAACTAGGTCTCTTGTATAGATATACTCACTTCCTTACTCCAGCTACCAGAAAGGTAATCTAACCAGTCAGCCACCCCAGTATTTGGTAAAGTGGTCCTGGTGGCTAAAAGTCACTGTTAGAAACTTAAGTCTCCCTAAAGAAATAAGATACAAGGGGGAAGGAGGGTGGGAAACCAGGACTGCAACAGTGAATACACTCAAACATCTACATTTATGATAAATGTACACAACTGTACTATGTTCTTCGTGTTCACTACTGCAGTTATCACCTGTGGGAGGATACCCAAAGCTGAGGAGAGCGGTGGTAGGATTAGTAAGAGACGTAGGAATGGGTCAGCATGCCCTGCAGAACTGCAGAGGCAAATCCTGCCCTAGCCTTAGAAAATAGAGGTAGGTGGTAATGCTTGGTAAAGGTGGCAGCTTCCAGGATATCCCTGGTGGGAACTCCTCTGAGGAATGCTGTGGAAGTGGAGGCTGCCCTAGTGGAATGGGTTCTAATAGACTTGGGGGGGGTTCCCCATGTGATCTGTAGAAGAAATGGATACAGTGTGATATCCATTTGGAAATGGTTTGTTTGAAAAATGGGCTTCCACTCTGCCCCTGGGGCAAATCTGACAAGTAGTTGGTCTGTTTTCTTGAAGGGGTTAGTACGGTCCAGACAGTATCTGAGCCGTCTGTGCATGTCCAGTGAGTGCAGAATTCTTTCCCCCTTGTTTTGAGGGTTAGGAAAGAAGGTGGGTAGATGCATGGCTTGGCTGAGAGTTACATTAGATGCTACCTTGGGCACAAAGGAGGGATTAGTCCCCAGGGAGACCCTGTCTGCATGGAAAATGATAAAGGGCTCAATGGCCATCAGTGCCTGAAGTTCTGAAACCTTTCCAGCTGAGGTGATACCTAGAAGAAGAGCAGTCTTCCAGGAGAGGTATCTTAGTTCTTCTGAAGCAACAAGTTCGAAGGGTGGTAAGGTTAGTTTTTCCAAAACATGATTCAGGTCCCAGGCTGGAGTGGGTGGCCTTATTGGAGGTCAGATATTAGAAGCCCCTCTGAGGAATTGTTTAAATCAAAGGATGGGAGGAAAGGGTTTGTTCTTTATCAAAATGAGCTGAAATAGTTGAGGCGTGGATTTTAATAGAGGAGAAGGGGAGGCCACTATTAGCTCTGCTAGGTGGGATAGAAGGTTGTGAGGTATTGCCCCCTCTGGACTGGCTCCAGGAGCAGAATCTTTTTCCATTTGCCTGCGTAAGATTTTCTGGTGCTGGGTCTTCTGGCCTCTGTAATAATGTCTAGGACCTGTTTACTTAACAGTGACCCCTTGTTTGCCCTTAGAGTATTAGCCATGCTGATAGTCTGAGAGTCTGCAAGTCTGTGTGCAGCATTCCCCCTCCCCCTGAGTTAAGAGGTCTGAGATCAGGGGAAGCTGCCTGGGAAGTTCTAAGGTCAGGCTGCGCAGTAAGGGGTACAAATTTTGTCTGGGCCAATCTGGAGCAATGAGGATGGCCTTTGGTCTCTCCTCCCTTATTTTGACCAGTACCTTGGGAATAAGAGGCAGAGGAGGGAATGTGTACACAAAGAGGGTGTTCCAGAGGAAGGTCAAGACATCCACCTTCCATGCTAGGTGGTGATACTCCCTGGTAAGCAAAGAGATCTACCTCCGGCGTCCCCCACGCCTGAGTGATTTGTAAAAAGATTTTCTGTGGAGATGCCATTCGTGCGGGTCCAGTAAGTTTCTGCTTGAGTGGTCTGTCAGGGTGTTGTTGATCCCTGGTAGGTATTGGGCTATTGGGTATAATCCCATGGAAGAGGCTGTCAGCCGGAGGTTCATGGCTAGCCTGCACAGAGGTTAAGATTGGGTCCCTCCCTGTTTGTTGATGTACCACATTACTGTGGTGTTGTCTGTTTTGATAAAGAGCACCCCTGGCTTGAGATGGGGTTTGAAAGATGTCAGAGCCTTTTGCACTGCCATCAATTCCTTCTGGTTGATGTGTAAGGGGAAGGTGCTGGGCATCCCAAAGACCTTGGGTGCACCTGCTTTCTAGGTGAGCGCCCCAAGTAATGCCTGAGGCTTCAGTGGTAATGGTCTGCTCAGTTGGGCAGAGGGTGAAGGAAAGACCCTTGTTTCTGGGCACAGGCCCCTGCCCACAAAAAAAAAATCGGCCCTTATACAGGGGATCAAAGGGTGAGAGGTCTCTAGAGGTTGAGAGTGCTGACAACAAATGTTCTTTAGGTACCACTGAAGTTCTCATGTGAAGCCTGGCAAGAGGAATTAGAAGGATGCAAGATGCCATGTACCCCAAGGCTTGCAGGAACGTCCACACAATGAGGTGACTTCTGGAAGCCAGCTGGGTAAAACAGAGAGGCAGGAAGCTCTGCTTTTCTGGGGATAGGAAGGCCATTTGGGATGCTGTGTCCAGCAGTGCTCCCAAAAAAATTATCTTCCTGGAGGGTGTTTGCATTAATTTCTTATCATTGATGGTGTACCCTAAGGAGGTTAGCAGGGTTTTGAGGAGCTTTTCTTTGCAATCTGCCTGAATGAGGCAGTCATCCAGATAAGGGTAAATCTGTATATTTTTCTGTCTGCAAAAGGCTATGGCCAGAGCTAAGCATTTGGTGAATACCCTGAGAGCAGTAGATAAGCCAAAGGGCAGTGCAGAGAACTGAAAAAGTGTTGCAAGCCTGCTCTGAGGTGAAGGAATTTCCTGCAGGATTCCCTAATGGGGATGTGGAGGTAGGAATCTTTTACATCTAGGGTAACTAACCAGGCATTTTTTGTCAGCATAGGCAGCAGCTGCTGCAAAGTTAGCATTTGAATTTGGGGACCACCAGGAAGGTGTTCAGAATGGATAGATCCAGGATGTGGGGCCAAGTGCCCTCTTTTCTGGGAAGAAGGAATAGTCTGGAATAAAAGCCTTTGCCTGTTTGACCTGCGGGGACAGGTTCTACTGCCCCTTGGGATACGAGAGTCTGGACTTGTTTCAATGCCTCTGCCCACTGATTTGAAGGGAAGTCTGGGTACCCTCTTGGAATTGGGAGTTTGTTGAAGGAGAATTTGTATCCCCGAAAAATTATCTTTAAGACCCATCGGTCCTTTGTTACAGGAAGCCAATTTTCTTTGCAGAGGGAGAGCCATCCTCCTAGTTTTTGGTGAGTGAAAAGAGGGCAGGAGAGTCACTGCGAGTGCTTGACATAGACGCTTGGCTTAGAACTCCCTGCCTTTGGAGCGGAAGTGGTCCACTGTTTGGTTCTCTGCTGTCCCGGAGATAGGAGTCTGGGTGGTCTGTCCCTGCGGGGCCTACCGTGCCCCTATCTGCTAGGTGCAGGAAAGGACCAGTGTTTTGAGGTAAAATTGCTGCTGAACCTAGGAAATCTTTGACATGATCAGGGAGAGGTTGTTCCTTCAACCATGCATGTCTCCTAGTGACAGATCCTGACACTGCTGCCCTGCTTGAGACATCTAGGGCACCATATCCACAGTGTAATGACTGTTTGGCCAAGCCACTTGACAAGTACAGTGCAGTAAATCTGCTAACTCTTTCAAACTGGGACAGTCAGGAAAGGTTGAAATATTTTGTTTTAATAGTTCCAAAAAGTGTGTTGTTGATATTTTAACATGTGGAACTGACAGTTGAGTGCTCTGATAGCTAAGGTTGCAGTATTTTAACATGTGGAACTGACAGTTGAGTGCTCTGATAGCTAAGGTTGCAGAGGTGTATACATTTTGTTACCCCATCTGTCCAGATCTCTGGAGTCCTTGTCAGAAGGAATAGGACTCTTTGCAGAACTAGCCTAAGCTCTTTTCGGTCCCTATGTAATGACTCATGGGTCTGCAGCAGGATTTCTGTACAGGTATTTGTGTGAATCCGGTACTCTGGGAGCAGGTGGGAGGGCGTCGGGAGTTAAGCTGGATTCATGGAAGACATCATCAACCACTTCTAAGACTGGAGGGATGGCCAAGGGTCTGTGCTGGGGCAGGTCTAGAAACTCTTACGTCTTTTCTTAGACTGAGGGAAGTCTTGGGATTCCCAGTGGAAATGTTCCCTGAAGGTGTGAAGGATTTCCCCAAAGGAAAGATCTTCTGGTGGGGAGGCAGAAGGAATGGATTCCTCTGCATCCGAATCCTCATAAGAACTCAGAGGTTGTTCCTCTTCAAAATCTGAATAATCAGAATCCTGTTCTGTCAGTATTTCAGGGGAAAGGTCTCTTTTCCTTTTAGAAGTTGTGGCCTGACTATCCCTGATAAGGGTGATAAGATCCTCAGCCATTTTAAATTTGAGCTTGGGGTGGTGGAGCAGGAGTAAAATGGTGGCTAGAGGTGACCTTGTTTCTAGGCCTAAGAGTATCCATTGGTCCGAGAGAAATAGTAGTCCGAGGAGAAGCAGTTTGTTTTTGTCTAGATTCGGTAGTGCGAAAAACCTCCTCGGAAGCCAGTGCCTTTGTCACAGCTCCAGACCCAACCAAGGCAGAGACAACCAAAGGCTCGGAAGACGAAGAAGATTTCTGTGGCATACCGGACTCCGAAAGAGTCCTAGTAGAGGCCTGCGAAGGTATCTAATCAGGCATCAGGGGCTGTAAAGGCACCTCACTGAATTCCGGAGAACTAGCGACCTGATTAGCAGTAGAGTAGTCAGAAGGCTTAGCCTTGTGTGGTCTGTCTCTATCTTTATTTTTTTTCGGAATGTCTGTTTTGTTGGCTGATGGACGTCATTCCAGCTACAATAAGAGCTCGACAATGAACAGTTCTCACATTAAAGAAGGCACAGAATCGGCAATGGGGGAACATCATAATCTGAGCCTAAACAAGTGACAAAGTATGAATGGACGTCTCGGTGGGGTATTTGCTTTCCACAGGCGAGACAATGTGCAAGAAAAAAAGGAACTCCAACGTGGCACTTAGCTTTAGACGTTTTCAGCTGTAATTTCAAACTCTGGTAGTGACCGACTGGCACACTTGCGAACTGCTTCTGCTATGGGATCCATAGCAAGAAAGACTGATGTAATGGTGTCGGCTGCCTTCCCTTATAGCACTGACAACCTGACGCTGGCCAGCAAGCGACAGCAGCCGATGCAGAAAACCACTGACTCTGGTATTCAGGCCGACCGAGAGCTACCACAGCAGGGATAACCCACAGGTGATGGCTGCAACAGTGAAACATGAACATTAAGGGAGATAAAGAAGATGAGATGACAGAGCAGATTATAGTAGGGTATGGTTGTGGTAATAGCACATTAAAGTTTTGTGCAGCAGAGAGTTTTGTGCAGCATAGAGTTGTGGCACAGGTTACTGACAATTAGTTGAGAGTTCCAATTGTCAAACTGAAAAAAAAAAAAAAACAGCACAGCTGACAGACAATCAGCTGATCGCATCTACTTGCTTTTATTTCTATGAGGGATCATTGCACAGTGGGAATCAAGGAATTTATCCCCCCCCCCCCCACCATACTGCAATCTCAGACTGGGTATATATAATTACTACAGGTGTAGGGGGTGCAGGGAGGCTTGCCTTCCTCACAAAATATATTTAACTTTTTTTTTGATCGGCTAGTTTACATTATCAAACATCGTTGTGGAGTACTGTGTATTTGATAGTGCATCACTGCTATTGTCACTGACCAAAACTGCACCATCAGCGGGTAGGAAGAGATGAGGAGGGATTTAGAGAATTGGCCTAGAACATTTAGAATATGCTCAGTATACAAGGGGACATTATAAAAATGACCTCTGCTGACAGCTACAGGAGATCTACAGCAGGAGTATGTAACATGTAACACAATACACTATATCATTTTAATAAATCGAATACTATCTGCAATGCTGCTTGTAGAAAATGCAAAACACACTCATAAAATTCTTCAATCTGACAGTTAAAATGCAAAACAAATTCGGAATCTGTAGATTATGCTCTCCATGATGTTCACTCAAGTTCAGGAAGTAAAAAACATATGGAATGAATAGCATTAAAAGAACTTGGACAGTATAAAAAAGAGAGCAAAGTGAATTTGTTTGTGGAGAGAAAAGCTCAGGAATACCACCTGTCTCCTGAAAGGGCACTCTCCTAGAGACCAGCACTTCAATGACCAGTGCAAACTTAAAGACTGTATCTATGAACATGAATACAGTATTAAAAACATGAATTTATCTAATGTCTTAGCTAAACATGTGAACATGAATAAGTATAATTTTTTTGCATATTTGGTCACGGATCATGTCCCAGTAAAGGTGAGGGGAGGGCCTTGGGAACTTTATTTGCAAAAGAAAGAGTTAGTACGGCAACTAATTTTTAATGCTTACTTTTACCAGGGTTAAAGGACTGCTGCAGTATGAAACTTATTTTAGCATTAAAAGCATTGACTAGATAAATAATATTTTAAGTAAGTGTTGACTACCTTTTGTTTAAAACAAGTTATTTAAATAATAAGGTAGTTTGGTCTTGTACATGTCTTTGTTTTATATTTAAAATGTGTTTAAAAAAATGTTTTAAAGAAAATGGTACCTGGACCTTTAAGACACTTGAGGAAGTGATGTAATGATTGCATCACTGTACCAGAGTCTTTTTAAACAAAGCTGTTACTGTGGGTGAAGAGTCTGAAGAAGTTCATATATGGTTTAAGTGAACGAAAGCACTTATTTTTATTGAAATAACGTTTACTGAAGAAATGGCTAGCTTTTCTGCTGAATGCCATTACTTTCCAGACCTGTAGCAGTAGTTTGGATTATTTTGTAGTTCGTGTCGTGAAATCAGAAGGAGGGCATGTAAGACAGAACTCAAACTATCAAAATATAGTGAAATAAAAATATAGTAAAAGGTTCAGGAGTAGCTCGTCCCGTAATTTTGCAACATCAGTGTGCAGGATACAAAGAATACTTCAGCAGCAAAGTAAAAGCCCAGCAAAAGAGGAGTCAGGAGGAAAATGAGAAGAAACGAGTACTTGTTAGGGATCATACAACACTGAAAGTTGTCTGTACTACATTGGTACATTAAATCAAGTTCTTCTAAACAAGATACATGTCAACTCCAAGTTACATATAGTTTTGTATTACAAATAGTAGCAGCTACAGAAATCCTGGACAACTTATGCTTTCAGTGTCAGGTCAGCAACAATACATTCCAGCTGCTAAACCACACCAAATCATTACACACAACCACTGAAATGCAGTTTTCTAGTGAATTTGTGCATCCTGTCTAAATCCATGAAAACAAGATACTAAATATGTGGAGAAACATGGGGGCACCAAGGGACTGATGACCTCTGCATACAAGTGAACTGTTTATCAAGAATATAATGGTTAGTAAGAAAAGAAATCAGGAAGTTGGACATAACATATAACATACAGGTAACATGGATAACGTCTTGTAAAGACATTATAATGATATAATACATGTAAGCTTGTTGTTTGCAAACAAAAATAAAGGAAAAAAAAAACAACCTTGTAATACTGAGATTTGTGCATAAGAACCTCACCCCATGCAAGTCTATTATAGTACTGTTCATATGTATGACCTTGGCGTATTAGCCAGCTCTGGCATACACACAGACAGCAAGCACCACAGAAAGGTACTAAAAACATACTAACAGCTTTGAAAGTTGTAACACACTGTGCTGCCAAACAAATCACAGCCTGAACTGAACTTCACCACTAATTAGACGACTGTAAAAATCTGTTTATATAACCCTTAACTGTACCTGATTTAAGTCTGAAATGTTTCTCTGCCCCTACTAAAGATAATGATTTTGTGTTTAAAAGATCATGGATTACAATAAATTACATTACTGGTATGAGGTATAACATGTCATAGGTGTGTACTAGGCTAACGGCCCTGGAGCCTTTACAAGCCTAGCCCATAGGATTACCCTAGCATCGTGCCACCCGACCTTAGTTCCCAGTGCCTCTGTCGAGTAGAGCAACTGGAGTGATCCCCGGGTGAATTTTCTATTTCCTATACACTCCTCAAGATTACTCTTGAAGAGGGCCAGTGAGGTGCTCTGCCTGACATGTATGGGAAGTCTATTCCATAGCATGGGCAGTCTCTGGGTTATGAATCTGTCCCTCCAGCTTGTTCTGTTGACTGTGGTAATGAGGTCGAGGTCTCTGGAGCGTGTAGTGCGGAGGGATTGGGATTTCATTAAATGTAGCATTTCTAACAGAGCTGGGTCAGACATGGCTTTGTAAGTCAAGCAGAGATCGCCTCAAAATAGGCAATATGAGACAGAGAATAGTTGGAGTTTTTTTGAGTCTGTCCATAGAGGACAAGTGTTTAGGGCCTAAGATCCTCTTTATGAGGTATTTTTGTGGCCTCTCCAGTTGTTGTAGGTGTCTAGTGAGATACATGCCAAATGGGGCATTGTACTCGATGACTGGCCTAATAAGGGAAGAGTAGAGGGGGACAATGACCTCTCTCTTCCTGGATGCAAAACCCTTAGTAATGAGATGTGCCACATAGGACTTTCTGACCACAGTGGCAGTGTGGTGGTCAAAAGACAGGTTGCTGTCAACCTGCATTCCCAGATCTCTTATGACACCTTCTGTGTTCAGTGGACTGCCATTGATGTGGTAATTCATGGGAACTGGGTTTTTCCCCCAAAGGGGATGACACATTTTTTGGCAGTGAGCTTAAGGTCATGGTTCTGACACCAGTCATTGGTCTCAGTGAGGCCTTTCTGTAGGATGTCAACATCACTTGGGGAATTAATTATGGCTCCTAACTTGCAATCATCTGCGAACTTTGTCAGCCAGAATCCCTTTGTGTTGACCTGGACTTCAGAGAAGTAGATACCAAACAGGAGAGAACCCAGGACCTAACCCTGTGGAACTCCACTTGTGACTGGTCGACAGTCTGACTTGCAGTCAGCTACTTTCACACTCTGGGTTCCATCTGTGAGCCAGTTTGCAACCCACCTAATGATATAGGGGTGGATGCCTAGCTTAGTGAGTTTTTCTAGGATTCCTGAGTGGGGAATGGTATCAAAGGCCTTGGTCAGATCAAGGTAGGCTGTATGTATGAACCACCTTACCTTCATCCACAGCTCTAGTGACGGACTCTAGGATTTTACTGTTTCACAGTTTTCAAGGTCAAACTAGTCTTCAAGTAAGGGTGGAAGTTTGTATCCTCTAATAGCTTTTTGATGTGAGTAGACTCCAAGGCAAATTGGGTTTTAGTCCCTTGCGCTATAAAACTATTATACAATTAGAAAACCTGAGCTATTCTTTAGGTAGATTCTAAAAGTGGAAACATTGTTGTTAGGTATGTCATGATCCCCATTTGTTGAAGGAACTAAGGACAGTACAACACTATGTTCAGGGACTTGGCTCTGAAAACTTCTAATGAGTTAATGCCACTGGTGACTTAGTAGTAGAAGAGAATTGTTTGTTATGAGTTCATGTTGAATTTTGTTGGTCAGCAATCACTGGTGCATTAATTCTCTGTTCTGTTTTTCCTTGTTTTTTTTTATTTTTAAGTTTTGAGTTTGTCACCAAGGAGACTAATATGAACAGTATGTGTCTGCGCTTCTGTACACTAACTATTGACCATTGGCTGGTTAATTATGAATTGCTGTCTATTCTAACCGCCCCTTTTCCAAAAAAAAGTCTGATTTATTTGCAATAACTGTAGGTATTAACATTATATCTGAAATCCTATTAGTACAGATACAAGTTTACATATGATGCTTAACTGTAAATTGAATTGTTACTCAAGTGAATATATGCAGGGTGAATCTAAGCTCAGTTTATGTTTGTGCTACTTGTTTTTTTTTTTTATTTGATACTAGTTTTGTGAAGTGCTTAAGAATAAGCACTTTAATAAACATGAAGATGAAGTCAAAACGGACTGCAATTTCTTATAAACATATTAAAAAAGGCATTGCAAGGAATGTTACCCAATCTGAAGAAATATAACCTGAACCAACCAGGCAAAGAACTACATATGGCAGAAAGAGTACAGTGCAATTACCACAGAAGCATGAAGAAGGTTTAGAACTAGAGATTCTTTGAGTAATTCTACAGTTACCAGTGACAGAAGAAAAAGTAAAATAATTTCAGAAACCTAATGGATATGGACTCAGAAATACACCTACTTAAATATATTGCAGTGAAGGGCTGGCAGTTTTAACTTTTTTTTCCAAGGAAATAAGTTGTGTTTAGAAGGATAACATTCAAAGCTGACAAAATAATAGACAACAGCCTTTTTTTGTTTCAGACAATATGCTACAGTGTTTCATCCTCCAGGAAGAAAAGGTGGAATGAAGGTAGACATTTCTCAGCGAATTAGAAGGCAAGATTCTTGTATATCCTCCCTCTCCTACCCACTGATCTCTCACCTTTTGGTAAAGATTTATAAGGAGCAAAATTTACTCTCAATACCCCTTGCCTGATCAACAGAAAGTTTTAGCAATATACAAAAGTAACCACCTTTACTGGAGAACTTCTCAAGTAGGGTTAGTCAACTGACAAGAACATCACCATAAAATTAAAGGGATCATGAAAGCCACCTGTAATCATTCCACTGGGGTTATTTCTCTGTCTGGGCTGAAATATACCCATCTGTACCTCATTCTTTCAGTCTTTGGGAAAGAATGTTCCTTTGCTAACATCTGTTTGCCATGGGCTTTGGTCATTTAACTGTTTTATCCCTTCTTTCTCCCATTTTAGGAAATTCCTTCATGAATCAATGTAGTATGGACCTCCACATCATCCACTAAAACACGCAGCACTCTGGAACACGTTTGTCCTGAATTATACCATCTGTATTTTGGGTTCTCGTCTGTCTTTTCTGGGCTTATTTTTACTTTATGTTATATGTTTGCAAAAGGGGTAAGCCCACAGACCAAAAATGATCCTTTTCAGGGGAGAACACAGCAACATTGCCTGGTCAAGGGACTTGCTCACACTCATACAGTAGGCAAATGGAGGTGAAAGGAATCAAACCCTGTACCCTTGACAGCAGAAGCATCTCATTAATAGCTCAAAACCCTAATCATCCATGCCAACTGCAAAGGAACCAATTCTTTTGGATACTTAATGGAATTCTATTCCTGCTTTACCCACTGCACAGGGACCACTAAAATAAGTAAAATACAATGTCTATGAGAGTACTGACCTTATCAGTTGTCCATCCAGAGGGCTTTCTGAAATGGTTGTGTTATTTCCATTTTCGAATCTTGCCAGTTGCTTTGTGCTTATCAGTTATTTTTGTCAGGATTACTTGAAACACAGGAACTGTATTATAGTACTAGGAGTGTATAATTCTATACCCTTGTGCAGGGGGGCGTATATGAACCACAACCCTAATGTGGTCCACAATGCCCCCCATGTGAAAGTGTACTTCTACAACACTCATTATGATGGCTAACACCTAGCAGTGGCCTTGTAAGCATGACATCCACCCCCAGGCTATCCCACTACTTCACCTCCCGTCCTCTGAGGGATAATGGTAGTGTGTACAGTCAGCTCTATTCTTTTCCCAGTCCAGGATGGGCCAACCCATTCTTCTTATTAGCACCATCAAGGGCTGACACAGCTAGTTAAGTTCAAGTTGTGTGGGTAACAGTAAGAACTTTATCCCCTGCACCACTGGCACACAGGCATTCTTATCTTTAGAAAACACACTGTCATGAAAGGTAAGAACTGTTCTATGTGATATCTACTGTAAACATGTTTTTTTTTTAATTACCGTAATACTCAAAGAATTTAAGACAGCTCCTTTAAATCACAGAATAAAAGTATTACTTTAGAATGAATAAGGTGAATACATCAGAGCAGCTTCAAAATATATTGCCTCATATACACTGACAGACAACTTCCAGAAAGCAGAGACTGTTTAAAAGAATTATGTGCATGAGGCTTCTAGCCAGTCTGCATTCAAGTTGCAATATTACCGATCCATCCATCCATCTATCTATAACTCCCACGTTCACACGTAGTTGAGGTATCACATCAACAGTGACCATCATCTATAGTCAAGGTTCACACCACAGGGTGGCTTGCTCTGCTGCAAATTGATGCAGCAAATCTACTGATGATGTAATGTAATCTCAGCTACTTGACCTTGTGAAACAGAAGCCTGTAGGACTCAGGCTCAGTGCCACTGGTACAGTTGTCCCATGTACAAATCACTAAACCATGGAGTGCACATAAACATAAGAAAAGTAATGTGAAAGATTATGTGCACCTTAGGCACTGGGCAGCTTTCAAACTATGCGCCCCAGACACACACACACACACACACACACTTTTTTGACCTTGCATAACATGCTTATGTTCTTTTGGACTCACCCTCAGGATTTAGAGGTTCACAGGTACTTAAATCTAAAGATCTACAAGGATCATAAGAAGCCTAGCCTTACATTACCATGACAGGTTGTTCCCTTATACTTTGTGAACAAATAACCTAGAGATGGGCAGAGCAAGGATATGCTTTTACCCCAGTGTCAAGGAGTACTGACTTCACTAACAATACATTGGTATACTAAATTAAGCTCTTCTAAACAAGATACGTGTCAATTCCAAGTTGCATTGAGTTTTGCAATCAGAGCCAGATCATGGTCAAATGGGGCCCTAGGCAGGGTAATGGATAGGGGTCCTCCCTACACACAGACACCTACCCACCTCTTACACAGACACACACAGATACACACCTCTCTTACTTGCCTGTCCATGTCTGAAGTCCAAAGGTCTTCTGGTACTCAAATTCCATGTGCGCAGAAGATGAAGATGTAAATAAGACATTGCACAGACAAAAAAGATTACGACAAACAGACTGTACACACCTGTTGCATCTGTGTGAATGGATGCAAGGATGCAAAGGGTGTTCTTAAAAGAAGAAAGCCCTTAGTAATCTTTTTAAATTAAAAAATAAATCTCCTGGCCAGCAGCCCCCCCTCCTAGTGAGTGGGTGCTAGAAGACTGCCTTGGCTGCCTAGTGCTGGATTCAGTTATGTTTGTAATACAAATAGTAGCACCTACAGTACACCTGGGACTAGTTATTCCTTCTGTGCAGATAAGCAACAATACATTGCAGCTACTAAACCACACCAAATCCTTGGGCACAACCGTTGAAATGCAGTTCTCTAGTGAATTTAGGGATCCTGTCTAAATACATGAAAGTAAGATACCAAATGTGTGGAGAAACAGATGGGGATCAGGGACTGAGGACCTCTGTGCATTCATAAGGGTATTGTTTATCAACAGTATGGATTGTAAGAAAATAAATACATCAGCTTTACATATCATACAGAAAACGTAATGTCTTGAAAATAAGATACAAAACAAGGAATCTTATAAAAGGCAATTAATGATATTAAACATGGAGCTTTCTGTTTGAAAATCAGAAATAATGAGAAAAATAATCTTGTAATACTGAGGTTCATACATGAGAACCTCTTCATAATAAATGCATTAGAGAAGGTTCTCATATAGGAACCTTGGTGTATTAGCCAGCCTTGTCCTATCACACAGACACCAAGCACCACACAACTTGCACTGGAAACCTACTGACAGCTTTAAAAGCTGTAGCACTCAATGTGCCACCAAACAAACCACAGACAGAACTGAAATGCACTGCTAATCAGCCAACAGCTTTAAAATCTGTTTGCTAACTCTTAATTGTCCCTCAGTTAAGCTTGAAAAATTTCTCCGTCCCTCCTAAAGCTGATAATTTTATAATAAACAAAGACTTATCACATTAGAGACTACCTTTTTTCAGACAATGCATAATAATTTAAGTTCCTATATTTTGCCAGCTTTCAAAGTCAAAAGTACCAATATGTTAAAAGAGTCCATAATTTCAAGCTTTTATCCCTGATTATTATCTGCTTTGTTCCTGCATGCAAGAGGCTGAGAGCTACAATTGAGACATTTTGCACACTTTCACTGTCTTTGAAAACAGATAACACACTGGACACTTAAACAAACGCATTACAAACAATTACGACCGATTCCCCAGTCATACCTTCAGGTTAAGTGCCCACAAAATAGATTCCAAGAAATTCACTTCACCAGCTTAACTCTTCAGGTTAATTTCTTAGTATCTATTTCTCAAACACATAAACTTGGTTATGGTGAGCAATGAGCAATGAGACCCTAATCCTATAATTATAAGTATTGGAAAGTATATGTGCATGATAGGAGAAGGAAATTAGTGAAAAGACAGAGGCAGGTTGCTATATGTGGGCATATGGCTTTAAACTAGCTATAATGATTTGCATTTTTCCTGATAATTCAATTGGAATATAGATATTATGGAAGTCAGACCAAAGTGTGTCTGTATATACGTATACACATGCATGTGGTTTATTGAGCCTCCTTTCATAACCAACATGTAAAAAAAGAGGGACAATTCTTCCAGAACTTAAGAAATATATCTACAAAAGTGAAGAAATACATTTGTTTTCAAGCCGGTGTGTGTTTAGAACTACAAGTATAATTTTCTGTGAAAATATGGTTCAGTTGCACCCTCATGGAATTGCTTCATTTTATATTGAGAAATTAGATTTTTCTCTCTTACCACAACAGCATTAGTTGAAAAACCAAAAGAGGTAGACCTGGAGATTCAGGAAAAAACCTCACTGCTGGCAGAAACAGCTGCGGTCTAACTGTTTCCGCTGTTACAGAAAATGTGATTTGGAGACGTATTATCCTAACTGATGAAAGATCTTGTTATTAGCTACTTTGCAAGTTTCAGAATCAAGCATAGTTTCTGTGAATGCAAACCAGTACTTTTCTGCATTAAGCGCCTCCATCATCTCATGCATCATGTTGGCACAGGTACTCTGCTATTCACTCTCTCTCACACACACACACACACACACACACACACACACACACACACACACACACACACACACACACACACACACACACACACACACACACACACACAGACTCACCTCCCCCCAAGTTGATAGAACATCCCTGATGTATATTCTTCCTTTTGTTCATGCCCTCATAAATCACTGATCATTACACTCGGC
>NC_056745.1:1117856696-1117916696 GCF_019279795.1 Protopterus annectens
ATTTAACTACCTCTCCATAAGCTGGGAAACATATACCAACACTAACATGCAGGCTCAGAGATTCGTCGACTTTGTGAATGCAAATGTCCTGGAACAGCTGGTCTGCACTCCCACTAGGGGCTCAAATATCCTTGACATAGTACTCAAACATGGGGGAGCATTGCACCCTCCCCAGCATAATGTCCTCATTGGTAAGACTGGATCATAAATTGGTCTCCTGTGAAATAAGTTTAACGATAGAACCCCAATCAAACCCTAAAAACCTAAAGAATTTTTCCAAGACAAATTACCTTCGAATAAGAGATAGCATAGGTAATGCTAAAGCTTCCCCATCCGCAAAAACATGAAGGCCCATGCAGAAGTATACAACATGAATGCCCTGTACTACCACTTAAACTACATAGAAACAGCAGTACCGGACTGAACTAAACTCAGGTCTAGCTAGAAAAACAAGCCATCCTGGTGGGCCCTTGGCATAAACAGACTGTACAACATAAGGAAGACATTCCTGCATAGAATTGTCCACAACAGAGAGAAAAAAATCCCCCATTTCTCTCAACAGGCAAATCAGGGAACTAGTCAAGTCTTCAAAAGCTAAATACAAGACTAAAATAGCCTCCCAAGCAGAGGATAACCACAAAGCATTTTTTCACTAGAAGAAATAGTAGACCTGCTGCCTGATAAATTCATCTCAAATTTCACCCATTCATCACCTCCAGTAACTCCCCATGAAATACCCCCTACCATTCATTTGCCTGTTATCACAAAAGAACAGGTCATCACCAGTCTCTCTAAAGCTAGAAACACAGCATCAATGGGCCCTAATGGGATCTCAGGGTGCCTATTTAATAGCTTTGAAACATGACCTACCAGGCCCACTCAGATCTCTACTTAACTACAGTCTCCAAACAGGCTTTGTCACAGTAGAGTACATGACAGCAACAATCATCCCTCTGCACAAGGGGGGGGGGGGACAATCAACTGACCCAAGAAACTACCAATCCATAAGTCTGACTAGCCTCATATGCAAGGCTATGGAAAAGGATAATCATGGACCTGATTAACAATGACATAAAAATCTCCAGACTCTACACCCAATTTGTTCGACTTCATCAAGGGCAGATCCTGGCTGCTCTGGTGGACTTCTGCGAGAAGGGCACCAAGGCCATGGATGAGGGTAAGACAGTGCATATTGCCTACCTTGACCTGACTAAGGCATGTGACATAGTACCCCACTCGGGTAATGTAGATAAACTCACAAAATTGGGGACAAACCTCTACGTCATCAGATGGATAGCCAAATGGCTAGGAGACATGTTGTTAGATTGGGGAAATCCACATCCAGGAATAGGTCAGTCACCACTGGATGACTATAGGGCTCAGTGATGGGTCCTCTCCTGTTTGGGATATACTTCTCTGATGTCAAGGCAAATGAAGATGGACCACGTCTGTTGAGTTTGCAAGTTGGGGGCAATCACTGACTTCCCAAACAATGTTGATATCCTATAGAAAGGTTCGACTCAGACTAATAAATGGTGTCATAGCCATGGCCTCAAACTAAATGTGAAGAAGTGCATAATAATACCATTTGGGAAATCAAATAACCCTGCAAATTACTACACTAAGAGTGGACCCAGTGATGACAGATCTGGGTACTCAGAATGACCGTAGTCTGAACTTTGACCACCATGTGTTCATGGCGGTAAGGAAATCCTTCTATGTGGCTCAGCTTATAAGCAAAGGCATAGCATCCAGATCTAAGGATGTCATAGTATCATTGTACTCGGCCCTCACCAGACCAATAATCAAGTACAATGCACCCTTTGATATGTACCTCACCAGGCATCTGCAACAGGTGGAGTCCCCAGAGGTCTCACCAAAAAATACTGGGTATAACTAACATGTCATATGTGGACATTTTAAAAGCCCTATCACTGTATTCAGCTTTCTACAGATTACTGAGGGTGACCTGTGTCTGACCTATAATGACAGTCTCGGACACAGCCCTGATGGAAATGTTGCATATTCGCAAAACTAACTGCATGAGGGTTACCCACTGCAGAGATCTAAAACCTGATCGCTGACATGAATAAATCACACTGGAGAGACAGATGTTTGTCCCAGATATTACCCCTCCTCTGGAATAGGCTTCCTGTTCATGCGAAGCAGAACCCTTCCCTGGTTATCTTCAAGTGCAATCTGGACCAATGGATGGGAAATCTTAAATTCTCGCCTGTGATGGTGCCCATGTCCCTTATGGACAGAGGCAGTCTGTAAAAATAGTCAAAACCTTATTTGTTGAAACTTGTTATCGTTCTCCTAGGCAGAGAAAATTGGGTAAAATCAGGATAAAACTCGCTAGGCTCGTAAGGGCTCGAGCCATAAACCTAATAATTTCCTATGAATTAAGTGCAGGTGATATGGGCAGTAAAGGAAGGAAAATGTGCGTAAGGCCAAAGTATGGTGGAATTCTGGAGGGATAACAGCATTTTTGCAAGGAACATGTTTGTGAAAAAAAATTCTGGAGATTACTGAAGATAAGATAAGGAGAAATGCTCATGGAATTAACGAAGAAATATTGATTTTTTTTTTATAAGGACAATATTACAAGGTTTGTTGGGTACCTAACAAATCTTCGAATGCACATAATTTCAAACGTTACATGGTCGAGACCAAACATTCGAAATTTTGAATGTTCGAAGATAGACTTTCAATGGTGCCATATGGTGCAGATAGGGAGAATTTCCCTTTTCTGCACTGAAGTGCGGTCTCGGAGTTGGTATATTTAAGTAGGGGGTGCAGGGAGGCTTGCCCCCTGCCTACGCTGTGTTTTTTTCTTTTTATACTTTTTTTTTTTATTTGATGTTCGAACATCCAAATGTGAAACATTTGGTTTCAACCATGTGATGTTCGACATTTTGGATGTTCGGACATTTAACATAGACCCCGTTTGTTGATATTTTACTTCAATCAAGCTGGGTGAGATGAAACTCTTACTTACTATTGTTACAGAAACTACAGTAATACCACAGATAAATAAAAAATGTATTTGTTCTAGAAAAAAGAAAACGTGCACTTCTACTATTCTCTCTGTCTGGCTTGCACAAGAAGCCAGTAAGGCTTCTCCAATATAAACCCTGTGAAGCAGTTAAAAGTTCAATGCTGTGAAATTAAACTGAACATTTTTCCCAGAAACACTTTTGCTTTTCTCCTTTGACTCCGTTTTTATTTTTTTTCAGCTAAACATGCAGTATGGCTCATTTCTGACAAGACAAAACCCTTGACACTAAGGACGCCTCCCATATGACAACTAAGCTTTCAGGCTTGCTGCACATCTTCCCTGTCCCGGATTTTATGTAGCATCATTTCCAAGCTGCATTTCTTTGTCTACCATTACGCCAGATACAAGTCGTTTAACCTTTAGCTTTTTTGGGTAGGTCTTCCACCTCCAACCTGAGCTTCTCCACCTTTCCTTTCTACTTCCATAGCCTATATAACTGAGCCTATTTCTGACTTGTTGTCTCTCTCCACCCACATGTTACACTTGTGGATGTTCACAGCAAGGTGCTGTCAAAACACCTTCTTTATTATGTGTGTGGGGGGGGCAATCTGCCCACAATCAAGGGTACCGATAAAAACATAAAACGGCACAAGCCAAAAAAATTGCTACATGCTCTTTCAACAAACTGGCATACAATGTGTATAAAATGGCTGGCTGCAACTAACACAAAGCCACAACCTCAAAAGGACAACACAGTTCTGTCTGTAAGTTAGTAGTCTTCCTCACAGGCAGTGAGCTCCTCTGAGATATACACACTGCAACTCAAAAGGCACCCAAAAGACGTGTATTTATAAGGATGTAAATGCAGACCAGCATAGGCCATGCTTTTAAACTTCATTATATAAGCTATAGCACTCTACAGGTGATCACCTATTCTACATACTGATGGTATGGTCCACAAATCTCCACCTTTATGGCCTTTCAGCAGTAACTGCTCAAGTAATTTTGGTAGCACAATTGTTTTCCTTCTTTCAGCATGGTCATTAGAGACGTAAACTGGGTTATTTAGTTTTGCAAAACAGGCGAGTATCACTAGGCTTGCAGTCCATTTTCAGTGAAGAACTCAGGTTTTATACAATAATCTCATCCACCACTAAAAAAAACAGGGAAAAAAACTGCCATCTATGCTTATCCTTTCTCAGTCCAAAGTGAAAAGTCCTTCAGATTATGGGAGTTGGTCACAGCTCAGTTCGGTGTAAAAGATCTGACAACAGTAATTGAAAAGAGTTGGGGAAGTTTCCCCAATACCCTGGAGAAATTTCCCCTAGTAATATAAAATGTTGGGGAAGTTTCCCCAATACCCTGGAGAAATTTCCCCTAGTAATATAAAATGCCACTTCAGCCGCCCCCCCCCCCTGACAAGTGGGCAATATGACTGACATTATCAAACATAGCAAAACTATTATGTACAATGTTTGTAAACTACAGGGCACCATAAATGTTTATGTGTTTACAGCTTAAATTCCACTGGAGGTGAGGAAGATGGCCCTTTTTCTAGTAGTAGAGAGGGTTTTTGTACGCTGGGCTCAGCTCTTCCTTACCACATAAGGACAGTCTTCAGTTTATCCCTAAATATGTGGTGCTCTCTCATAAAAAACAAGGTTTGACCGGTAAAAACGTACCTCAGAAAACTTAAGATACTACAAAACACATCTCATATTCAAATATACGTACAAAGAAAATCCAGCATGCCAAAAACAAGCAGACTTTTTTTTTCTAACAGCCTGTGCACCATCTATAAATCAAAAGCAAGTTTCTCACTTAAGAGGCAGAAAGCCGACAGGTGTGCATATGCATAACCGTCAGAATGCAGATGAATAAACAGTGCTATAGGGAACAAGTGTGAATGGGAAGAATAAGATAGAAAAGATGCTCCAGGATTTGTAGCCTGTTTCAGATAAGCAGCGATTGTACAATCTGAGCAAGAAAAAACACTCATCACAGATCGTGTTTATTTCCATTAGGAATACATCTGGATTATATTCACCTGTTAGTTACTGTTAACAGCAAGGAAGATGAACCCCTCCCCGACCCACACCCCAATCAAGATAGCTGATCACACTGCAGGCTGTACTATTCATTACTCACTGTATGTAGAGGCAGTTAACTCCAGGTAGGCTGCTCCCAGGACAACTGTCAGGATGCCGAGCACAAGTAGCAACCGCACATTCTTCTTTAGCATCTTCAGAGGACACATGCGGTTCTGCATGGCCAAAGCAGAAAGGATGCTGCTCGGTCAACTGAAGAACGATCTCTGGGTCTTGGAGGATGCAGGGTCGCTCCTTGCCTCCCGCGAAGCAAACGCTTCCTTGTAACAATAGTAGGTGACCCTTTACATCAGGACTACACCAACGGTATCTCCCAGTGTGCCCACATCCCCTGTATATTAATAACGATATATAACGCACTATGTTATATAAGTTCTCTGCCCTACAGTGAAACAGATTCCTACAATAAAATCAACGAGATTGAGTCACATCGTCGTCCCCTCTGCCCTTCCCACCCCCTCTAGGTCCCGCCCTAACCTGTCGCCAGGTAAGGGGGAGGGGGAGAAGAACGACGTTCCTTTGTACGCTTCTCATTCATTTACCACTTCTGCCGCCACCAAGACAATTAACTTGTTATGTCGTTGTTTTGTGTACACGAGCAAATATGTCGGAACTCTCTGCTTGCCGTTACCAAAACTCTTGTTGGTATTCAAGCTCGGGTTCGAGTCCAAGTTCTGGAAGAACAGAAAGTAGTAAACCAGCTGTATGGCAAAGCCCGATGGGTCCCCGCCTTGCAGGACTTTTAGGGCGGATCAGAGATGATTGCTGTGTAGCTGTTTTAAACAGCTGCACAGTAAGGGACTGGAGTACTCACTCCTTCCGTCCGAAGCTTTCAACGAATCAGGGACAAACCCAAAAATAATCAGGGCCACTTTGAAAATGTTAATATTATTAACTTTAGACAATGACAGAATAAGAGAAAGTGATTCGATATACATTTCTGAAGAAAAAAAAACATAACTTTAATTATTGTCACAACCTTTAATCCAGAAGTTACCAGTTTTAAGAGGGAGACCTCTCAACTGCCCAGATTTTTGGTCTGTTCTTCATAAAAAATGTTTTTTTTTTCCTGACAAACCATTGAGTATTGAAGTCTATAAGCAATGGCACACATTTAAGTTTCAGACTTCATATACACCAGAAGAACGCATGCTAATACAAAACTTTTTATCATATCAACTTTCTAACTTTATAAGATCAACGTTTCAAATATGTCCCTATTTTTGGGCTTTTGATCCTCATTACTTTAGGCTTTGACCAGATTTATTGTGCTAAGAAGTTGAAAGGTATGGTCAGAGAACTAAAATTCGAGTGAAAATTAGGTACAGTTGGAGATATGCTTCCGCCCCAAGATCACCCGGCAACAGGAGGTAACCTACTCTTCAACTCCCTCCAGGGTTTAACAGCTGATTGGAAGGGAGGATGTTGGGGCCAGATTATTTGGTTGGTTTTGAGTTTTGGTGGATAAGGAGGGATGTGTACACTGTGGTAGCCTTAACGGTATGTAACAGACCTAGAGAAACCAAATGCTAGAATTCTGCTACATTATGCATGCAGAATAGAAAATTATCGCAGGTTAAATCGGTCATAAACTTTCACCATCACGTAACAAACAGCTGCTACTAAATTAAACACGTTATTGATTATATATGGCACTGTGTTGCTCACGCTGCCTTAAATGTCACGTAGACACACGCATAGCCTGATTATCTAAGGCAGGGCAATTCAACTTTATGTTTTATTTAAAAAGTACTGGATGGAAGATTTTTTGGTAGCCTTAACTTTCAGGAATTTCAACAACCAAACAAATTACGTGGATAACGCTAATAAAAAACTGGCAGAAGTTCTGGGAGTCATTTCTTTCTTAAACATATATTATGATTCTCTGATTGGCTTAGAAAGCGAGAGCGAGGTAACCATTGGCTACCCGAGCATACGAGGAAGTCAGCTCTTCGTTAGTATTCGTAAATTGAAAATTTCCACTTTGTAAAGGTAAACGCAATCCACAACCAATTGCAAAAGGTTGAATAAAATATCAAAGTTGGTATATCAGTAATATTGAATGTAAGAATATATTTTCAACTACAAATTTAATCGCCGTCCTACAGAGAAATACAGTCTTCAAAAATATAAACAGCAGGGGTCATCCTAAGGTGCATTAATGAATTAATTGATTGCTGAGTAATATAAATATTTAGATTTGGTATAAAAAATAGATTTTAAGATAGGTAGGAAGAAAAATAAGATGGACCATTATAGTTTGGAGACAATAATTATTTTCCAAATTCTGGAAATTTAATAATTGTTTACCTAGTGATTGAGTCTGATAACCTGGGTGTCATGCCAACTGACCCGAAACCTAAGCAGAGCTGCACTGTATACAGCATCAGTGAACTTCTCCAAAATAACATGACCTATCTGAACTACGCACAGCTATCCACACTGTACTGCATATCAGATCTCTAGGAACGGTTGTCACAGCTGCTCTACATACAGGATCACAGGAAGTTACTAGGCTAATGGCCCTGGGGCCCTTAGAATCCTAGCCAAGAGTTTACCCCAAAAATAAACCTCAGTCAGCACCCGTCACCCCTGTCAATGAGGGACACAGGTGGACCCCCTGGGGTGAATATGTGGTTTCCCATTCACTCATCAAGGTTGCGCTTGAAAAGAATCACTGAGGTGCTCTGTTTGACATGTATGGGAAGTCTATTCCAGAGACGAGCCTGTATGTCCAGCAGGTTTTGTTAATGTCACATATTAGGTTCAGCCTTCTGAGCAGGTAGTGCGTGAGGAGTTAGACTTACGGATATGGAGCATCTCTAGTAGCCCTATAGGTGAGACACAGATCACCCCTGAGAAATCTGTATGATACCGAGTAGAGTGATAGTGATTTGAGGCTGTCTGCATAGGACAGGTGTTGGAGGCCATGGATTCTCTTTGTGAAGTATTTCAGTGGTCTTTCCAGTTGGTGCATATGTTCCAAACAGGGTATTATACTCAATTATTGGTCTAATGAGGGAGGAGTATAGAGGTAATAAACTCCTTTTTTCTGGATGCAATCCCTTTACATATGAGATGAACCAAGTAAAAGGCTTTTCTGACTACTGCCGCTACATGATGATCGAATGTGAGGTCATCAACCTGAGTGTCCAGGTCTTTCACCACAGGTTGTGTACTTAGGGGGTTGTCATTGCTGTGGTAATCAGTAGGGGTCATGTTTTTGCCAAATGGTATGATGCATTTCTTTTGCATTTAGCTTGAGGTCATGACTTTGGCACCAGTCATTTGTTGCTGTGAGACCCTCTGGTAGTATGTTAACATTGTTTGGGGAGTCAATGACAGCACCCAACTTACAGTTGTCGGCAAACTTGGTCAGCCACAGGCCTTTTGTCTTTGCCTGTACCTCCGATAAATGGATGCCAAACAGTAGGGGTCCCAGGACAGATCCCTGGGAAACTCCACTAGTGACAGGTCTGCTATCGGAGGTGGAGGGGCCTATTTTGACTTTGAGGGTCCTGTCGGTCAGCCAGTTGGCCACCCACCTGATGAGATAGGGATTTATGCTAAGTTGTGTTAGCTTTTCGATGATGCCCAAGTGGGGGATTGTGTTAAAGACCTTGGGCAAGTCAAGGTAAGCTGTAGGTACTGACTTTCCCTCATCCAGGGCCTTGGTGACAGTCTCAAAGAAATCAACCAGGTTCAACAGGCAAGATCTGCCCTTGACGAATCCAAACTGGGTGGGGTCATGTGCTTGGAGATTGCCTATATTCTTGTTTATGAGATCCGTAGTAATACGCTCCATGGCATTACAGATCAGACTTGTCAAGCTAATGGGGAGATAGTTTCCAGGGTCAGTAGTGGCACCCCCTTTGTGCAAGGGGGTGACAATGGTGGTTCTCCTCTCTGCTGGAATGAAGCCAGTACTTAGGCTGTGGTTGAGAAGGGTGCTCAATGGCGAAGCCAGTTCTTCCTGGAGATGGTGCAGAATACATCCTGGGATACTATCAGGTCCCATGGAAGCTGTGTTTTTGCCTTGGATAGGGCCTGTAACACTTGATCTATGGAGCTGTGAGGTACGGGACAAGTATTTGGGATGTCAAAAGGGCCTTTGGGGGGGGGGCAGGGTGGTGAAGGTTGCACTGAACCTATCTGCTAGCAGGTTGGCTAAGTCAACAGGATCAGTGTAAGTGCTACTGTTAAGTACTAATTTGGAACAAACCTGGGCTTTGCCATGGAGGTTCCTGAGGTAACTGAAGAAGACATTATGGTTTCCCTTTGTTATGGAGGCTAGTTTCAATTCATAATTGGCCTTGGAGGTTTTCACTAGTGATCTAATTTGCTTGTTGAGGCTAAGGAGGGTGTTTTTCCAATTTGGAATTTGTTCCCTTTTACCCTTGGACAACAGTTTCTTCCTTTTGTTGTAAAGCCTGTTGATAGAGGATATCCACCAAACAGGTTTGTGTTTCTTTGAGGAGCAGGTTTTAGTTCTTTTGGGTATGGCTGGATCCATGCAGTTGTACAGGTGCTTGTAAACTGCAATGGCATACAGTTCAACATAGTTGTCTGCATCCTCTGGAGGGGGCGGTGGTGTGAAGCTACAGATACCCTCCTTTAGGAGAGTGTAGTCAGCTTTTGAGAAGTTTGTTAGCTTGATTTCGGTTGGGGGGGGTGAAATAGAAACTTCGAATGAGACAGTCTGATGATCTCATCTAACCAGGAAATGACATACTAGGATTGTAAGAAGTTGCTAAGCTAAAGGCCCTGGAGCCTTTTTTAAGCTTGGCCATTTATTTATTTATTTACTTATTTATTGACATTTGATTACCAGGAAGGTCCGACTGAGTAGGAATCTATTTTCAGTGGAGGCCCAGGGAGAAAAGCTCCAAAGTATTACAAAACATTTTAATAATACATAAATAAATAATAAATAAAAAAAATAATAAAAAAGGAAGCCAATCTAGTGGCCCCTGCCATAAACAAACTCTACAACAGAAGGAGGAAACTGATGAGAAATAAGGTGAAGTCCCAAGACTGGAAAAACTCCCTTATCAGCCACAACAAAAAGTTGAGATCCCTCATCAAATCCTCTAAAACTAGCTATGAAAACAGAATTGCAGCAGGTAGTAAAGACAACCACAAGGCCTTCTATAGCTATGTAAAGAATCTCCATGGCAATGCCCAGATTTGCTTGGAGCTGTTGCACAATGGCACCTGCTATATTGCCAATATACTGGCTGACAGATTCAGTACCAACTTTACCCCTCTCTCCCCCACCAAAGGACCAATCACAATATCAGTAGATTGCCAGGCATCCAGTATTACCGTTACACAGGTTAAAACAGCACTGTCCAAGGCCAAGAATACAGCTTCTATGGGACCTGACAATATCTCTGGCTGTGTTCTTCATGAACTACAGAGTGAACTGGCACCTCATCTGTGTGCCCTGTTCAATCACAGCCTCACCTCAGGCTTTGTCCCTATTGAATGACGCACTGCTACAGCCATCCCTCTCCACAAAGGAGGAGCGACTACAGACCATGGGAACTATTGCCCCATTAGCTTGACAAGTCTGATATGCAAAGCTATGGAACGCATCATCATGGACCTAATAAACAAAGATATAGGGAACCTCCAAACTCTGGCTCCCACACAGTTTGGTTTTGTGAAGGGTAGATCATGCTTGCTCAACCTGGTCGACTTCTTTGAGTCAGTCACCAGAGCTGTGGATGAAGGCAAGGTGGTTTTTACAGCCTACCTTGATCTGGTCAAGGTCTTTGATACCATTCCCCACTCAGGAATCATAGAAAAACCCACTAAGCTAGGCATCACCCCTATATCACTAAGTGGGTTGCAAACTGGCTCATAGATAGAACCCACAGTGTGAAAGTAGCTGACTCCAAGTCAGACTGTCGACCAGTCACTAGTAGAGTCCCACAGGGTTCGGTCCTGAGTCCTCTCCTGTTTAGTATCTATTTCTCTGAAGTCCAGGTCAACATGAAGGGACTCTGGCTGACAAAGTTCGCAGATGATTGCAAGTTGGGAGCCATAATTAACTCCCCAAGTGATGCTGACATCCTACAGAAAGGCCTCAATGAGACCAATGACTGGTGTCAGAATAATGGCCTTAAGCTCAATGCCAAAAAATGTGTCGTCATCCCCTTTGGGAAAAACCCGGTTCCCATGAATTACCACATCAATGGTAGTCCACTGAACACAGAAGGGATAATAAGAGGTCTGGGAACACAGGTTGACAGCAACCTCTCTTTTGACCACCACATTGCCACTGTGGTCAGAAAGTCCTTCTATGTGGCACATCTCATTACTAAGGGTTTTGCATCCAGGAAGAAAGAGGTCATTGTCTCCTACTCTTCCCTCATTAGATCAATCATCGAGTACAATGCCCCATTTGGCATGTACCTCACTAGACCCCTACAATAACTGGAGCGGCCTCAAAAATACCTCACAAAGAGGATCTTAGGCCTTAAACACTTGTCCTATATGGACAGACTTAAAAAAACTCCAACTATTCTTTGTCTCATATCGCCTACTTAGACACGATCTCTGCTTGACTTACAAAGCCATGTCTGACCCAGCTCTGTTAGAAATGCTACATCTAAAGAAATCCCAATCCCACCGCACTACACGCTCCAGAAACCTCAACCTCATTACCACACTCAACAGAATAAGCTGGAGGGACAGGTTCATAACCCAGTGACTGCCCATGTTATGGAATAGACTTCCCATACATGTCAAGCAGAGCGCATCACTGTCTGTCTTCAAGATAAATCTTGATGAGTGTATGGGAAATAGAAAATTTACCCTGGGGATCACTCCAGTGGCTCTGTGTGACAGAGGCACTGGGATCTAAGGTCGAGTGGCACGATGCCAGGGTAATTCTATGGGCTAGGCTTGTAAAGGCTCGAGGACCATTAGCCTATTACACACCTATGAACCTATGAATAATAATAATTTTACAGTCATTAAAATAATATAAAAAACAAATACAGCTTAAATAATTATACCAAATTAGACATAAAATGAAAACATTGGTTAATAATAGATACAAGTTATATGACAATGATTTAGCACAGGCAGTCCCCGCGTTAAGGACAAGATCCGTTTTTTTTAGTCTGCCCTTAGTCAAATTTATATGCAAGTCTAAACAGGTACATATGGTTCTTATTAAATGTCACTTAAATGTTTGCCTCAGTCTAGTATTTATTTTACTTTCCTTTGCATAGAAAACACTTTAGAAACACTTCCAAATAAAACATCTTAAACATAGTACTGTATACTGTAGTAATAATAATACTGTAATAAAACATCTTAAACATAGCACTGAATACTGTAGTAATAATACTGTAAGTACAGTGTAATAACACTACAGTAACTAGGTTCACACACTTGCGTACTGTAAAAAACATTAAAGAGACAGTTCTTAGAACAGTTCAAATGGAAAAAAAAAGAAGAAAAAGAATAATTACTGTAAAGGTTAACACTCATCTGTGAATTAACATTATGATAACTATTAATTTGATGATGCAGAAAATGATGGACTTGTTGGAGAGAATGGGCCTGGTGATGCAGATTCAGGGTTTTATTCTGCTGCTGGAGAGATGATGTTTACTACTAGAGTCAATTTCTTGAAGTAGGCATCAAGGGAGGTTTGTACAGAACTTTACTTTTTCTCATCATAAATGGCCTTATAGCAGCTGAGGGCCTCAGTAACTGTACAGTAAACTTGGGTGAACCTCCCTGTATTAGGATCTTGCTCCTCTAACTGTGCTATTCTTGCTTCACTGAGATGAAAGGCTTTTGCTAACTCTTTTGTCAAAAACCTTTTTTGATTTTGGAGTTTCTAGGTCCCAGTTTTCTTCCTCAAATGCTACTGTATGCTGCTCCAGTTCCATAAGGTCTTCATTGATCAGTTATTTGCCATGGGAGTCAGGTAACTCTATGACATCCATGTCAGTGATGTCTAACTGCAGTTGGTTACCAGTATCAACCACAGCTTGCCTCGCTTCAGCATTATCATCATCTGTAGAAGCCTATAAAGCAGGCACAAATTGTGGGCACAATTTGTTCCACACTCCTTTCATATTTGGCTGTTTTACTTCTGTGATGCCCATGCACTGGCCCAGTAATCGAGAAGCCTCAATCCACACCCCTAACACCAGTGAGGGGCATCCACATTGAGAATGATAACAAATACAGACACAGTAAAGTACAATTTCCCTTAAGAGCACACAGAGATCACAGTCAGTCTGGGGATGGTTTCTCCCTTTCTCTCCAGATCCCCAATAAGACTCCCCACTGGCACAGCTATAGGGACAGATCTTAGCCTAGTGGTCAATATAAAACCTCCAGCACCCTCTCTGTCCAACCAGTGCTTCGTGTCCCTGCCCAAGTAGCTGACACATACACACACTTTGAGATATGAGTTGCATACAAACACACAGACACTCCTGGGGAAGGCTGGCACAGGTTCTCCAGCTATGCCCCTTCTGGCCAGACTATACGGTAGTACTACTTGCCACCAACCACTAATATCAGCTACTAATAAGGGCCTTATCAAAGGATGTCCAATTATTACTGTGCAATATTATTATCTAAATGGTAAGTGTGAAGAACAACAAAGGCTTATTTGGAGTGGCTTGGACAGTATCACTATATACATGCAACGTACTCTAAAGCTTAAATTATCTCTACATAAAATAGCCACAGTTGAAAGGTTTAACAATATTTAATAATAAATAATAACAACACAAGACAATACTTCTTACTACACAGTGCTTGTCAAGAGTTCAGAGATCACAAAGAAATGCTTAAGGACAAAATGATTGACTTCAACAATTGGCTAAGCTTCTGGTGTCATTCAAAGGGGATCCAGTATCTGTCTGCATGGGATGACATGATCGACAAACCATGATGCTTTGCCAGAGATGGTCTGCACCTGTCGCCCCTGGGATTCAGATAACTGGCTAAGGCTCTAGCCACACCTATAGTGCCTTTTTTAGGCAAGGCTCAAAGGACAAAACCACCACCATAACAGGTACAAGTATGCAAAATCTGAAGGTAATACTACTCAATGCTAGAAGTCTAAACCTCAAAATGCACTCTCTCGAAACACTCCGAAAAATGGAGAACATCGATATCTGTGCAGTAACTGAGACTTGGTTCAAGGCTCCAGAGAGCACCCCTGCAATACCAGGCTACAACTCTTACCACACTTTTCAGCCACCTAAGCAGGACTGAAACACTAAAGGTGGAGGAGTGTCCATATCCATTAAGGATATTCACACCTCCAGGCTAGTTGCCTAACACAATGCATCCAAAATTCTCCAGATGCAACTAACACTAGGTAAGACTGCAATCCAAACTGTAGCTTGCTACAGATCCCCCACCATAAACATACTGAAAAATATTAAGATAAAACCAAACACCCTGATACTGGGTGATTTCAACAACCCTGCCATTAACTGGGAAAACTACTCATGTACCAACACCTTTGCCCAACAGTTCTTGGAATTCATGAATTCCAATGCCCTGGATCAACTAATCCATAGTCCCACCAGTTGCTCCAATATCCTGGACCTGGTCATTACCAACATGGGAAATTGATGCTCCACACCAGTGGTCACCCCCTCGTTGGTTAGGTCTGTTCATAAGCTAATCACCTTTGACATCCACCCCCCCCCCCCCGTAAGGAAACATCCATAAAAAAACTTCTCCAAGGCCAACTTCATGCTACTCAAGTCAGAAGGGACAAACTTCATGACACCCATGCAGATGGGAACCGAAAGTTTGACTGCCAAATCCTACACTAAAGCATTGTATAAGCAAACAGAGCCAAGACGCCCTCCTCCAAAAAAAGGAAGCCAATCTGGTGGTCCCCTGTCATAAGCAAACTATACAACAGAAGGAAGAAGCTGTTGCAGAAAAGAGGAAAACCCCAGGTTGCAAAAAACTCCCTTACCAGCCTCAGTGAGAAGCTGAGATCCCTCATAAAATCCTCCAAAGCTAGTTATGAAAATAAAATTGCCAAAGATTCCAAAGACAACCACAAGGCATTCTATAGCTATGTCAAGAATCTAAATGGCAATGTTCATATCTGCTCTGAGCTATAACTGAATGGCATTAAATATACTGATTACAAGGACATTGCCAATATCCTGGCAGATCGATTCAGTGCCAACCTCACCCCCCCCACCCCATAAAGGACCCATTTCAATATAGAAAGATTGCCAAATTCCGGTAATCACGGCCACACAGGTAAAAAAACGCATTCTCCAAAGCTAAGAATACAGTATCCATGGGAACAGACAACATCCCAGGCTATGTACTACATGAACTACAAAATGAACTGGCACCTCACCTAAGTGTCATGTTTAATCATAGCCTCACCTCAGGCTTTGTGCCCACTGAGTGGTGCACAGCTACAGTTATCCTACTCCCCAAGGGAGGGATCCACCTTGGATCCTGGGAACTACTGTCCCATCAGTCTGACGAGCCTGATCTGCAAGGCCATGGAACGTATTATCATGGAACTTATAAACAAAGACATTGGCAACCTTCAAACACTGGACCCCACCAAGTTTGGGTTCGTAAAGGGCCGATCGTGTCTCCTGAACCTGATTGACTTCTTCAGATTAGTCTCCAGAGCCGTGGATGAGGGTAAGGCAGTCCACACAGCCTGTCTGGACCTCATCAAGGCCTTCAACACCGTCCCCCACTTTGAAATCATAGATAAACTTACTAAGCTGGGCATAAATCCCTACATCACTTGATGGGTTGCCAACTGGTTTACTGACAGAACACACACTATAAAAGTAGCTGACTCCAAATCCAGCTCCAGACAAGTGGAGTACCTCAGGGTTCAGTCCTGGAACTGCTCTTGTTTGGCATCTACTTCTCTGAAGTAAAGGCCAACACTACGGGACTCTGGCTAACAAAGTTCGCAGATGACTGCAAACTGGGAGCCATTATTGAATCCCCAAATTATGTGGATATTCTACAAAAGGGCCTTACAGAAACAGATGCTTGGTGTCAAAGCCATGGGCTCAAGCTCAGTGCCAAGAAGTGTATAGTTATCCCCATTTGTGAAAAAAACATGTACCCATGAATTACCACATAGGTGGCAGAACACTAAACACCAAAAGTGTGACAAGAGACTTAGGAACACAGGTGGACAGTGGTCTCACCTTCAATAACCACATTGCCACAACAGTCAGGAAATCCTTCTATGTGGCACACCTCATCACTAAGGGCTTTTCATCGGGAGAAAAGGAGGTCATTGTCCCACTGTACTCATCCCTCATTAGACCCATCATAGAGTACAATGCCCCATTTGGTATGTACCTCACAAGACATTTGCAACAACTGGAAAGGCCACAGAAATACCTCACTAAAAGAATCACAGGCCTAAAGCAGATGCCCTATTCTGACCGACTAAAAAAAACTCCAGCTATACTCTGTCGCTTATCATCTACTCAGAGGTGATCTCTGCTTAACATACAAGGCCATGTCAAACCCAGAGCTGTTGGACATGCTACACTTAAAGAAATCCCAATCCATCAGAGCCACATGCTCCAGGGACCTAAACCTTGTCATCACAATGAACAAAACATGCTGGAGGGATAGGTTCCTGACCCAGAGACTCCCCATACTCTGGAATAGACTGCCCACACATGTCAAGCAGAGCACCTCCTTGGCCTGCTTCAAAAGGAACCTTGACGACTGGATGGGAGATAGGAAATTTACCCTGGGGATCACGTCAGTCGCCCTGTTTGACAGGGGTCCAGGGAAGTAAATATTGTGGGAAGAAATAGCCAGGGAAATGTTATGGCTAGGCTTGTACAGGCCCTAGGGCTGATAGCCTAGTACCAACCTATGAACCTATGAATAATAAAGTTGAAAAGTTCTGACATCAATACAGAAAACACCTAGACTAGACTTCCTATTTCCTATCTATATCTAAGAGCAAACACAGTTCTAAAATAAACTTACATATAGAGCAAGGCAGTGCTGGTGATGTTGTCAATTCTGAAAACAAATGCAAAATGCTCTGATTCTCTCTCTCTCTCTCTCTCCTTAAATTAATAACACAGTACCACTGACTCATTTCAGATTACATCATTATTCTCTGTTTCCCAGGCTAACAGAAACTCAAGAGTGTAACAGCCCTTTTAATCTTGCAGCTGGTCAGGAAGCCAGAGCAATAAAAGACATTATACATGTAAATTCTTGCCATTAACTCTGGTCTCAAAACAACAGGAAGAATTCATTCAGACATCTTGGCTCCGAGTTTTGAGATCAAACAATTATAGAATGCTTGACTTATCAGCTTTTCTCCAGCAGAGTGCAATGTGGTTACATTTTTGAAGTTCAACATTTACCATAATTTTCTTACATTTAAGAGAACAAGCATGTGGCTTACATTAATATTCACAAATGACAGAATTATCTAAAAAATCCTATCTAGCTAGGCTACCAGCCTTCAAGAATTGACAATATTTTTGATGGCATGATAGATGTTATAATTCTTACAAAACTGCCTTAAGGCCATCCCATTACATTGGGTATCCCTGACTGCTTGTGAGAAGGTTCCCCATAGATAATAGGCCTTAAATGTGGCTACTACTCCATGATCTACTGGCTGAAGTAGCGATGTGGTGTTGGGGGTAAAAATATGACCTTTACATTGGTGTGTAAGTCATATAAACTGTTTGGATGTCCAGGTGCATTGTCAAGTAGAAGGAGAATTTTGAAAGGAATGTTTTTAGCCAAGCACTATCTTTGAACAGCAGGAATAAAATGGTTCAAGAACCAGTCTTTAAAGATGGCAATTGTAACCCAAGCCTTTGCATTTGCCTTCTGAATAAGAGGAAGAGATGCCTTAATGACATGATGAGGCGATCTCTGCTTGACTTGCGATCCATGTCTGACCCAACTCTGTTAGAAATGTTACATCTAAAGAAATCCCAATCCCTCTGCACCACATGCTCCAGAGACATCAACCTCATTACCACAATCAACAGAACATGCTGGAGGGACAGGTTCATAACCTAGAGACTGCCCATGCTATGGAATAAACTTCCCATACATGTTAAGCAGAGCACTTCACTGGCTCTCTTCAAGAGAAATCTTGATAAGTGGATGGGAAATAGAAAATTCACCCCATGGATCACTCTAGTGGCTTTACTTGACAGGGGCAATGGGAACTAAGGTCTGGTGGCATGATGCCAGGGTAATCCTATGGGCTAGGCTTGTAAAGGCTCCAGGGCCATTAGCCTAATAGACACCTATGAACCTATTTAGTGCCCTCGGATTTAAGGAGCAATACACAAGCAAGGGTTTCAACTTAAAATCACCAGAAGCGATAACCCCCAAACAGTAACATTAGCCTATCTTTTGCTGCCTTATGTCCTGCTGCACTTTCTTCCTCTTTTGAAATGTAGGTCCTTTTAGGCATTTTCTTCCAGAATAAGCCAGTCTCATCTACATTAAATATCTGTTCTGGAAAATAACCTCCCTCTTCAATATTTTTTCCAACATTTTAAGAAAATCCCTTGTAGCACTTACATCTGCACTCACCACTTCACCTTCAGTTTTAATGTTATGTAAATTAGCCCTAATTTTAAAGTGATGGAACCAGCTCCTACTCACAAAAAAAATTGTTCATCACAACTGTCTGCACTTGCTGCTTGAGCAGCTTTTAAATCATTGAGCCTTTTTTGCAGTAATGAAAGGCTAATGGAGATATTCCTCTGATTTTGGTCTTTGATCCAAATTAACAATAGCCTTGCCATCTCAAAAATTAAACCACTACATTGTTTTGTAATAATCATAGGTTTCATTGGGGCATGGCCTTAATTGCATTATTCATTGTTCTTGCTTTGTCTTTTAAAATTGTTCTGATCGTTGACTCACTATAGCTTAATGCCTTTCCAATGGAAGATAGTGCTTCACCTCTCTTGCATCTCTTTATTATGTCCACTTTATTTTCCAGGGTGATTGCTTTCCTTTACTTTGGCATATCACCAGCATGTGTATCAGATTTATGTTTTGGAGGCATGTGTTGTGACATCACCAATGAGGAAGTTCACAAAATTGTCTGGCTGCAGTACAGTACAGTACTAAAGTGGAGCTCAACAGGATACACATATAGTACAGCATTGAGGTCTGCAGCTAGACACTTCTCAGGTATGATTGGTCAATATTACCACTGACTACATCTAATTAACATTTCAATTCAACTGATTCAGAGCAGTATTTTCCAGCATTCCCTTGCTTTATACAAATAACAGTACATAAAAATGAAATACTGTCCAGAACAGTAGAGTACAACGTTCCAAATAATATGCTAAAATTACCTCTTTTTAAGCTTCCCTTCACATTTCTGTACTACAGGTATCACTCATGAATGTTTTCCACTCTTTCCTGAGCTTTCAGTCCTCTGCCAGACCTCTTATTGTCACCTAGACCCTAGTGAGCCACAATGTCATTTGCCCATTCTACTGTACAGTACAGTAACTGCTTCAATACTGTGTAGTGTACAAGCCAGCAGTCTTGACCAGTCAGATCACCAGCACAGCCATCTCTTAACCAATCAGCTCTCTTGTTCTATGGGAAGGTGGAAGTAACTGCTCCAACAAGACATGGGAGCAGCTTCACGAATGGGAAAAACAGGGAGAAGGAAAGTACAACAGAATTCTTTATTTTAAAGTAACAGTTTTGCAACTTCACAGATTTTTATTTATTTCAATGTTATTTCCGACATTGCGGCAGCCCATTCGTATCTATGGGTTGTCTGCATGTCAGATGTCAATAACCTGGGGACTACCTGTAGAGAAATTTTAGCCAGTTTATAGAGAAATGAAAGGAAAGTTAGTATAATATAAACAGGAATTCCAATCCGAGGTGGGAAAAAAGCAGTCTTATGGGATATTTAGAGGGGGGGGGGGTTGATGGAAGTAAGGAAGTGAGCAAAGAAGGGATAGTAAGGAGATGTAAGTATGAATAAGTATTTGTCCACATTTAGGGATATAGATTATCCTGGTGTTGAGCAAGAACATGTCTAGGAAGTCTTTCAGAATGGTTTTGAAGGATGGAAGGTAGGGTATTGACCTGATGGGTAGAGATAATGAGTTCTAGGCATTAGCAACATGGTACGAGTATAGACAATGCTTAGCAGATTTGATAGATTTGTGGACAGACAGGAGTCATTTGTTCACTTTTATTCCTCCTTCGCATCCGTTGTTAGAAGCCTTCGAGCAAGCGGTAGAGGATGATTTATTCAAGCTGTACAATGATAGTCAAGCTAAACCTCATTTTATGAATCTGACTAAACAAGAGAAACAAGCCTTAGATGACCTAAAAAGGAATGATAGAATTGTTATTAGACAAGCAGACAAGGGTGGAGCTGTCGTTGTTATGGACAACTCCACCTATAGCGCTAAAATGATAGCTATGTTATCTGATGCAGATACCTATTTACCTATTTCTGCACACAGTTTAAATAATACCATTAAAAATGTTCATGCCATGCTATATGATTTATTACTGACTAATGTCATTGATAATGGTTTATATGTGTATTTTGTAGTTGACAAGCCTCTAGTACCATCTTTTAGAGGTCTCCCCAAAATACACAAAAATGTTACTGATCCACCCTTGCGACCAATAGTATCCAGCAGGGGCTGGCTGACAGAGCCGCTATCGATTTATTTGGATAAAATTTTGAAACCAGTGGTTCTGAATACTAAGCACATTTTGAAAGACACTACTAATTTTTTAGAGAATCTAGCGACATTCATACAGTCTTTTCCTATCAATGATACATGTATATTAGTAACCTTGGATGTCAGGTCCCTTTTTACTTCAATACCTAACAATATAGGCTTGGAATACATGAGAGATTTCTTGATGAAGAGTGATTTGACAACGCATATGGTTGATAGATGTGTGTCCTTACTTGAGATTGTTCTTGAAAACAATGTGTTATGTTATGGGAGCTCCTATTACCTACAAACCAAAGGCGTAGCGATGGGCACTCCATGTGCCAACGCTTACGCCAATTTGGTGCTGGCACAATGGGAACAGCTATTTGTGTTTAACCAGAACTCTGTTTTTCTTGACTCACTACTATTTTATAATAGATTTGTGGACGATGTCATTTTATTGTGGGGAGGAACAACTGAACATCTCTTAGATTTCGTACACTATCTTAATGGAACAACTGATTTTCTGAGTTTTGATTCTACTTATTCTCTTGAACATATAGACTTCCTAGATGTGAGTATAGTTAGGACAAGTCATGGTTTTGAAACAGAACTGTTCAGGAAGAGTTGTTGGAGGAATAATCTACTTCATAGAAACAGCATGCATCCCCAGCACATATATAGGAACATTGTTCAGAATCAGGTCACCAGAGTCTCTAGATTAACCTCCACTGACACTGCCTTCCAACGACACACGAAAGATTTATTAGACAACTTTACAACAAGGGGATACAACAGGAAATCTGTACTTATAGCTGTTTCTGAAGGCGATCTGAGAAGGGACAACGTAGCTATGCCCACTATCAAGAAACATGACATTCCTTGTACATCTACCCGACGTACGTCTAGGGTTCAGACAAATAGGATCACTATTCCATATACCAACAAGAACAAATACATTTTGGATATTTTTCATAAACATTGGAACCTTCTTATGATCGATGAGAACATTAGATCTCTAGTAGACAACAAACCTAGAGTAGCTTATAAGAACATGATGTCATTGAATAGGCTACTTTGTTATGATAGAGTCCATACTAATGACAGCACATGTTCAAGGCTTGGCACTTTTGCTTGTTCATCTTGCAATCAGTGCAGATACATAGCCAACACTCATGCGTTCACACATCCTGTCACACAAAGAAGCTATGACTTCAAACATTGTGCAACTTGTAAGTCAAGGAATCTGGTTTATTTGGCTGAATGCCAGTCCTGCAGGATGTTCTATGTGGGCATGACCACCAGATCCCTGAGAGAACGGATCAGAGAACACATTTACGCAATATCCAGGAGTAATGCATTGAATGCATTAGCTAAGCATGTTGTTGAGGTTGGTGACAATCACACCTTCAAGTTTCATGTTCTTGAATTGGTAAAGACAGGCAATAGGTTAGGCAATGTCAAAAATAGAGTAGAAGAGCAAGAGGGCAAGTGGATTGTGAAATTACAGGCAAACAAGTTTGGACTCAATGAAAGGCTTTCCATCAAGCCTTTCTTAGCTTCCAGACCCTTAAATCATTAGAGTTATTCATTTATCTTACTATTTTTTATTTTTATTATTATCATTCATTATCATTATTATCTCCTTATGTTTTTATTAAAATGCATTCTAATCTATTCATGTTTTTAATGTCTGTAATGTTTTTAATACAGGATGTCAATAACACATGATTTTAAATAGTACTTTTTTCTATGAATGTTTGTTTCTTTAAGTTAATTATGACATCATGTGAACATGTGTTTAAAAGGAGCTAGATTTACTTGGTCTTTATGTCTGAAGAAGCGTTGGGTGTCAACGCGAAAGCGCTAACTTTTATGACTTGCTGCAGCTCCTGTTTGTTTGGAATAAATGAAGCTTTCTTTCAATAGACCGTTATTTGGAGTTATTTGCTGACAAGTTCGTATTTCAGCTGATGGTGCACTCTTTATTTTCTTTTTGTACATGACTCTGACTTTTGAATAAGAGTGCTTTACCTGGCAGAGTGTGTTTTTTCTTGTGTTTTTTCTTATGAATAAGTATTTGTCCACATTTAGGGATATAGATTATCCTGGTGTTGAGCAAGAACATGTCTAGGAAGTCTTTCAGAATGGTTTTGAAGGATGGAAGGTAGGGTATTGACCTGATGGGTAGAGATAATGAGTTCTAGGCATTAGCAACATGGTACGAGTATAGACAATGCTTAGCAGATTTGATAGATTTGTGGACAGACAGGAGTCATTTGTGGTCGTTCATGGTCCAATGTTTCCAATTATCAATGCACACGAGCAAAAACTGCTTTGGTATATACCTGTGTCTTAGTGCATCTACAAACTATCAATGTTCATAAGAAGATAAACTAGAGGTGAATTTGTGATTTCCTATCCATTAGTCCAAATTCCTTTTAAATACACTTAGGGAAGAGCTCCATTTCACATGAATGGGGAATCTGTTCCAGAGAAGGGGTATCCTATGATACACACTCCTGTCTCTCCAACATGTTTTGTTTACATCACAGACAAGGTTTAGATCCTTAGATCATGTAATTCTAGTGCTATTTGTTTGGTGAATGTATAACAGATCCATCAGGGCTGGATCAGTGGATGCCTTGTAGGCTAGGCATAGAGTGCCCCTCAGTAGTTTGTAGGAGACTGAGTACAGGAACAGGGCTTTGAAGCGGATCACATAAGACATATTATTTACTGAGGAACCTCTGTGGCTGCTCCAGCTGTTGGAAATGTCTGGTCAGGTACATGCTGAAGGGTGCACTGTACTCAATTATTGGTCAAATGAGGGCTGAGTATAGTGGGACTATGATCTCCTTAGATCTGGATACCATGTCCTTACTTATAAATTGTGCCATATAGAAGGATTTTCTCACTATTATGGACACATGATGATCAAAGTTCAGGTTAAAATTGACCTGAGTTTGCAAGTCCCTTACCACTGGGTCTACTCTTAGGGGATTGTTATCAGTATTGTAATTTGCAGATGTGGTCATCTTCCCAAAGGATATGATTATGCATTTTGTTTGTTTGCATTGAGT
The DNA here is from genome assembly GCF_019279795.1 of Protopterus annectens. Taxonomy (NCBI): domain Eukaryota; kingdom Metazoa; phylum Chordata; order Ceratodontiformes; family Protopteridae; genus Protopterus; species Protopterus annectens. The sequence goes on from NC_056745.1 coordinate 1,117,880,611, forward strand.
TATAGGCCATGGTTCTGGCACCAGTTATTTGTCTCTGTCAGACCTTCCTGACAGATATCTACATTTTTGGGGGATTCAGTGATTGCACCTAGCTTGCAGTTAACAGTAAATTGAACAGCTAAAGGCCCACTACAGTTACCTTGATTCAGAGAAGTATATTCCAACCAGGAGCCTAAAGACGTCATATGACTTGTTTATCAGGTTCATAAAAATTTGTTCCATGGCCTTGCATATAAGACTAAAACCTATAGGTCTGTTGATGGCCCGTCCGCCTTAGTTTAGAAGGATGGCTGTTGCAATCCTTCATTCCCTAGGGATGAAGCCTGTCTATAGGCTGTGGTTGAACAGAGATTTTAGTGGGCCTGACAGGTCATGTTTCAAGGTATTTAGGAGGTATCCTGGGATATTATTAGGGCCAACTGATGCAGCGTTTTTAGCTCTGAAGAGTGCAGTGAGGACATGTTCTTTAGTGATAGTTGGTGGAGAAATGGTATAGTATTTCCTGGGGGGGGGGGGTGAAATTGGAGCTAAATTTATTGGCCAGTAAATCAGATATATCCTCTGGTTCAGTATTGGAAGTTCCATTTACTATTAGTTTAGCTCACTGTTGGGTGTTCCCTTTAAGGCTGCATACATAACTGAAAATGTGTTATGGTTATCCTTAACTTGGGAGGCTATTTTTGCTTTTTAAGTTGGCTTTGGTGGACTTTATTAGTTCCCTGAATTGCTTGTTGAGACTGATGAGGGAGTTTTTTGTCTTTTGGGCATAGCCCTTCCAACTTTTGGACAGGGTTTTCTTTATTTTGTCATACAACCTATTTGTACTAGAGGTCCACAAGGGGAGTTGTTTTTGGAATTTGTCCCAAGTTTATTTCTGTTTGGTACTGCTGTTTCTATGCAGATATATACAAGCTTGTGCAGGGTTTTAGTAAACACTTTCACATAGGCCACCATATTCTCTGAGCTTGTGGTAGGGGGTGCATTGGAATTTGGCTATGGCTTCACTTAATAGGAGGTAGTCAGCCTTGGAAAAATTCTTTAAAGTTCTAGGGTTTGCTCAGAGTTCAGCCTTTATATTTATTTCAAGGGTTACTGGTTTTTGATCTGATCTGACCAGTAATGATATTCAGGGGGTGGGGGTGTAACATTCCCTTATATTTGTTAGTACCAGCTCCAGGATATTTGCACCCATACTAGGTGTGCAGATTAGCTGTTCCAGGGTGTTTGCATTGACAAAATCCAGGAATATTTGAGCTTAGAGGTTAGTGGTTCTGTATGTACTCCAGTTTATGATGGGATAGTTGAAATTACCTATCAATATGGTGTTAGGCTGAATTGTGAGTGACTCCAGTACATTCAAGTATGTGGTATGGTTATCCTGGTCATAGACAGGGACCTATAGCTAGGAGGGATATGGTACTGGACTTTACCTAAGGTTCATTGGATGTGGAGTAGCTCAAGAATGTATTGTTTGACCAATCTTGAGGTGTACTTACTTTGTATGTAGATTAATTCACCTCCAACTCCTGACCCTTCTTATACTATAGCTAATCTAAATATGTGGAAGGCATTGTAGCCTTGCATTTCTAGGGTGACTTCTGTGGCTTTAAACCATGTTTCAGTATCTGTATAGATGTCAACTCTCTCCAGGTTGAGGAGTGCTTCCATGTAGTGGAGATTTTTGTTGAGACTCCTAGCATTAAGCAGTTACACCTTTCGTTTATCTTGCTTAAAATTGACTATGTTGGAAGGTTTATCAGACTGGCATTGCCTAAAAAGGCACTATACAGGTGGATAATGTTTTGGCCAATAGCCCACAGCCTAGTAGGGACAGGTGCAGAGCATGCCTAGCGAAGTAGTGTGGTCTGTTGATCATGTCCTCCCAAAATGACAAATAGTAAACCCCTTAGAATGACACCAGCAACAGCCAATTGCTAAAGTCAATCATCTTCTGTTTATATTGTGCTATCGTCCTTACAGAAGATAGAACGCTGGTCCGTGCTAGGCTCATACCTGTTTGGGACACATAATCTGAAAGCTCTATCATGTCTCTCTTCACATTGTCCAGAAAGGTACATCTCAGGTCATTAACACCCACATGAGCTATGACAGTCATACTGGTACTTGTGGTTCAGTGTCTTGAGTGCATGTGACCTGGAAGATCTTTGCCCTGATAGGCAACTGACCGTGACTGTCTCTTTGCTCAGCTTGGTGAGAGGGGCATCATTGTATCTCACAATAGTCTCACCGATGACCACTATATTGGGTTGTGTGGCAGTTTGCTTTAAGGGCTTAGAGGCTGAGACATTGTGAGATGTGGTTGCATGTGTCCTGGGGAGTGTTGTCTTTGTAGAGTGTATGGGAGACTTTTAATGTTTGCATTTAAAAGCCCTAGCATGTGTGAGTTTCTCTGTCTGATCTATAGTAGGTGTACAAGGTGTGTGTTACTGGCAACCTGTTTGGAGATGGGTGTCTTGTGTGTTTGACAGATTTGCCTCCAAAAACAGAGTGTGATTACAACTCTTGCATACTGTGTCAGTCTGCTTAAGATAAAATGGTTGTCAGTAAACATGAAACAATTGAAACATTGTCTCTAGATGCCCGTTTCCACCAGGCTGGCTACAAAGACAGTAGGAAAGTGTATATCCATGGCTGTGGATCCTCCTCTTTTTTGTGATCTATGAGGGGTGGTGCAGTCGGGGTATAGAGTTATTCGACTAGGAGAAGAGGTCTAGGATTGATCTAAAACAACACTCTTAGTTTAATGCTTCTCAACGGGCAAGCTATCTGCTCTACACTCAGCTAGATATTTCGGAAATTAACAGAGGAAGTTTTATATGGAAAATTACAACTTTAGGTGCCTGCTTCTATACAGAGCACTGCAAATCACTGCTGCACAGCTCAGCATAGGTTACAGGAGATGAGTTAGAGAGCAATCAAATCATTAAACAGAAAAATGCAGTATAAGTGTATATGTAACGCTTGGATCCTTCAGCAATTCACAATTCTCTCACTATTATGAGTGATACTACAAAACTAAGATTCACAGACATAAAAACATGCAGTAGAAATGCAAATAAAGCTCAGATCCTGCAGCAACTCACAGTTCTGTCACTACTGTGAATTATGCTAGAAGATTATGGCCCCTGATCATGTAAAACCCAAACAGTAAAAAGCAGTAAAAATTAAATAAATGAGGCTCAGATCCTGCAGCAACTCACAATTCTTTCACTACTGTGAGGGCTACTAGAAGACTTAGGTTCCAGACCAAGTTAAAAATGCAAACAGTTTTTCCAGTAAACATCTTTATTAAATTATCATGCATGACATAGACAATCTTACATTTATATAAATGAAAAACAAACAACATTAACGCCACTTTAGATGCAAACATTATATATCAGAGACACCATTGAAACAACTGTAGTTGCAAACATTATGCATCACTTAAAATCTATACAGTCATTGTCAATTAAGCATAATATGGCTCATTCAAATCCTGTCTCTGAAACCTTGTTCTTTCTCTGCATATATTGTTCCACAATTCCCATTTTTTCCTATGTAGTTTGCTCCTTCCCTTTTCTAAAGATCCCAATTCCGGTTGTTTTATCTCTGCTACTATATTCACTACTTCTAATAAAGTTGGTCTACACTTTGATTTCCATTTTCTAGTAATTACGTTTTTGGCAGGCACCATAATTAGATTCAACAAGGCTTTACTATGTCTAGGCAATTCTGATTCTGTATCATAGCTCAAAAAATAATCTCCCCAGTCCATCCAATTGCTCACCCAGCATCTATGACACAGTGGTCCACCAGGAATGCCTGAAGTCTGCCAGCTCACAACACCCCCAAAAAATATGTTCCCAGCCACCTCTTTCCTGCCCATCATACCTCCAACATTTACTATCCACCTGAGCAAAAATTATTTGGACTCTACTTGGGGTATAAAGATACCTCTGTAAACACTTCCAGACAAAGATCCTAAATCTTCTAGACTTTGTTGCATATTTGGGAGATATACATATATCTCCCCATAGTCTCTTTGTGAATTGCTTATTCAGTCTCTCTTCCCAATCCTTTCTAAGCTCCTCTGATTGATTCTGACAGTTATCAAGCAATATTTTATATGCTCTACTAATTATTCCCTTTTTAATGACAGCTTCTGTTCTAGATTCTATTAAAAACTCTACCAATGCTGGTCTTTCATTTAAGAGCCCCATATTTCTTTTTCTTTGCCTATACTCTGATATCAATCCTTGATAGGGAAGGCAATCTCTAACCTGCTGTCCAAATAAATTCTTGGCCTCTTCCCATTCTATTACCTTTCCCTTTCTAGTTATTTTCTCCCAATAGCTTGGTTCCTTTGTCAGTTTTATCCAATAAATTCCAGCCCCCTCTTGCCTATTATCTGTATCCCTAACCACATCATCCCTATTGCAGAATCACTTTTCTCCATTCTCGTGCTGGCTTAATTCTTAGCATACTCCCTGCAGTTTTATGAATATAATACTCTGTATGTTTTCTGTTGTTTTCCTTAAGAGTCTACATCCAAAAATCCCAGTCTCTCCTTATTTATTCAGCTTCCCCCTTGTATCATCATAATTCCTTTCCACTTTGAATTATAGTCTTCTGCTGGTGCTATGTATAAGAGCCTTAACTGTGTTGCTCTAAAATACCCCCTCAAATTAGGTAATCTAGTCTGCCTTGTTCTGTTGGAAGAATCAGCTTATCCCACTTGACCCTTGCTGTACTCCTTTCCCAGATAAAATTCTTCAACTCTTTTTTAATAGATATACACAGCTTCTCCTCTGGTTGATAAAATATGCCTGACCTGTGTATAAGACTAAAGGGACTAAAAATATTTAAATTGCTTGCATCTTAATATCCATATCCATATCCATATAACAAACCTTCTAGCTTCTCAGTTTTGTATTATCTTCTGTTTAGTCTCATCCTACATATCCTTAACTGCCACAACAGAGTCAATTTTAATCCATACTCCTAAATAGTTTATTTTATCAAGTCCCCATAAATATGAATATTGTTGTACCAATCTGTGTGTGGATACATCATTTACCGCTATTGCCTTTGTTTTAGTTTCATTCATTTTGTATCCTGAGAAAATTTAAAATTGTCTTAAAATATTCCACAACACTGTAATGTCCCTTTTGGCTCTTGTCATGTGTAAAATAATATTATCTGCAAATAGAGTTTGCTTTTCCTGAGTACCATACTAATTATATCCTTGAATTTCTGAATCCCTTATTTTCTTTGCCAGTGGTTCTAAATATAATGCAAACAACAAAGGGGAAAGTGGACAACCCTACCTGATTCCTCTACTCAGGCTTACGTTATGAGAGGACCCCACCAACTTTAATTTTCACCTCCGATCCCTCATATACATTCCTAAACAACCTTATAATTGTATCAGGGAAAGCAAATGCTTCCACTGCCCTGCTCATGAAGTCCGAGTCTACTCTGTCAAATGCTTTCTCTGCATCAAGACCCACCAATAACAGTGGTATTTTCATACATTCTGCTTCCATCTGGATTATCAGTGTTCTGTAAATATTGTTGTCAAATGTTTGCCTCCCCTCCACAAAACCACACTGATCCACAGCTATCAATTTTGGTATCACTTTTGCCATTCTTTTAGCCATTATAGGCATACACACTTTTTAATCATGGTTTAATATTGAAATTGTTCTGTATGAAGCTGAATCCGATGGATCTTTACCCTATTTAGTTATTACCTTTGCCACCTCCTTCTTCCAGGATGCTGGTACTTCTCCTCCTCTTAAAATACTGTTAAACAAAACCTTCCAGATCTTTATCATTTTTTCCCTCTTAGCTTCCAAACTTCCATAGGAATACTATCTATTCCTTGGGACTTTCTTGTAGACTGGTTATACACAGCCATTTTTTTATATCATCTCTTCCTTTCCTGTTAGTAATTGAGCCTCATTGCCTAATCTTGGGCATATTTAATTCTTCCATAAACATTTCCATTTGTAAGTTTCTTGATTTCCATAATTCTCTGCTTTATACAAACTTTCATAAAATTTCCAAAATATTTGTAATACTTCCATAGGATCTCTTGTTATCTTCCTTGTTATAGGCTTCCTAAACTTGATGACAGTCCTTTCCACTTTCTGTTGCCTGAGTCGTTGTGCTAAAAGTTTTTATGCTCTGGAATTATTATCAAAAACTGTTGCTTAGCAGCAATTTTCAAAACGCAAGCAGTTTTAGTTAGAATAAGGAAAATGCAGAAAAAGACAATAGACAGTTCAGAATAACACTGAATATTGTAGTTTGCTCTAGTTGAAATTGGGTTATATGAAACAGAGGCTAATGCGAGCTTTAAAAGTCTCATGGGAGTGCGTTATCAGTTTGAGATAGTGTCCAGTAGAAACAGCACTGGGAGGGGCTTGCAAACTCTAATTTACAGTAGGGGTGGGCAGCTAAAAGGCACCGACTTTAAAAGCAGAACAAGAGTTGGGTGACTGAGTGGGAAAAAATAAAAAAAAAATTCAGTGTAGTCAAGCAGCAGTTTTAAACTCAGAGCTCTTTTAGCTGAAGAGGAATGTATTGTGAATACCTTAAAAAAGAAAACTGTTTCTCAGCTCCTCTCACTAATTAGCAAGAACTAATTCCTGTTCAGTCAGTGAGTGCAAAAGGAATGTTTCCTAACTGACCCTAGCCAACAACTTATAAGATTTCAAGAAAAAAAAACTTTGCAGAAAATCAAAGTTTAAAATATAACAAACTGTAATATAATAATACCAAAATCAAACTGTAATGGAAATATCCAAGCCACCTTAAATGTAGAAAATCCAAAAATCAATGCAGCCATACAGCAATTTTAAACTCAGAACTCTTCTAGCTGAAGTGGAATGTAGGTGAATATCTTTAATAAGAAAACTGCTTCTCAATTCCTCCCACTAATTAGCTACTTCAAGAAAAAAAAAATTGAGAACTTCTCCAATGCAGTTGATTTATCTGAACTAGCCGCAACTATCACAGCTGCATTACACAGACTATCAGTGAACTTCTCCAGTATAACTGATTGATGTGAACAGGCACAGTTATCAATTACTGACTCAGCTAGAGCAGGTATTATTCCATCTGCTCCTTCTTCAGTAGAAATCTTCAGATAATAAATAGATTGCAAAATATAGCACATGCATTGTTATGATTACATTTTTCATTCACAGAGTAAAACTTTTTTTATTCAAAACAATAAACAACCATTCTGTCCGTTACTATTTTAACTGGTAGTTACTTATTTGATTAAGAAACTTATAAAAGTCACAAAAATCTAAGAATGAAATTTGGCTTTGCAGCCTTGAGAAGTAAATCTTACTGGTTGCAAGGTCATCAAACTAGTCTAGTTGTCAAGAGACAACTAGTCATCTTTCAGTGTCTGAGGACTAGCCAACTCAGTAAGATCAGGAATGTCACCGTAATCTTCCTGCTTTGGTTGATTTCTTAGTATAGGTGCTTTCAGAACAGCCTGATGGTGCCTCCTATTTCTCCTTATGACAGTGCCATTTTCAGTTTAGACCACATGTCTCTGGGGTTCAGAAGATCCACCAAGAGCTACTGTTGTAACTCCCATTTCTTCTCTTCATCCAACTTGACTATTTCTTCCTGGCCTGGGAATACATCTAAAGAGAACGACCTGAATGTCTCCTGTTACAGAACAATTGGTAATCATGGTTAGCTTTCTTGAGTTTTTCTCTCACAGTCTTGTAGGGAACAAGACCTCACAGCAGGTTTGAGTCTAGTATAAGAATGGTTGACTGGATTTGGCAGCCTGTCATTAGTTTTGCTGGGCTTTCTTCAGTTACATTATGAGTAGTGTCCCAGTAAGACACTAGAACATTGTGGGGATCTTGCTACTTAAGAATACACTTGGCAGTTTAAACAGCTGTCTCTAAAGCATTGTTTGTTTGAGAATAATAGAGATTAGAGGTTGTTTGAATGAAACCAAATCAATATAGAAACTATAATAAATACCATTTATAGATTTGCTCTGCCTATCAGAGGCCAATGCTCTCTATTTCTGCCTACTTAAAGGTATAAACTTGCTGCCCACTAACTACAGACCCACTCTAATTTTTACTTCACTTCTTTTTAAAATAATGAGGCAAGGCCATTACCCCCACTAAAGTCAAAAATGCAATTTAGAGAACAAAACTATTCTCTCAGGGGCAACCGGCATACCTCCCTTTATTTAAGTAGAAGCTAGTTGGAATGGCAGTAGGAGAAAGGGCCTTCTCTAACCTCAATACAGCCATTTGGAACCATCTCCAAACAGAAGTTAGGTAGCAAACTTCCCTATATGCTTTCAGGAAAGAATTAAAAAAAAATTACCTCATAAGGGAGTCAATGTGCAATTGCGTCCATGATAATGACTAGCAAAATATATGCTTTACATTTTAAGGGGTGTCCAACCTTTTGGCTTGCTGGGCCGCATTGAGTGAATAGAAATTGTCTTGGGGCCGCATATAAAATATATCATATAGTTAACTCATTCACTGCCACGGGCAACCAAAGTCGACCTCCTGGCTGTAATGTAGGTGCATTTGAACAATGAATAAATGTAATAAAGGCCTACTATTTGCCTTAAAATTCTAATTCAAATTTTCTAATCTAACAGTTAACTATAACATCTTAGTTTATATATATATATATATTTTTTTTTTTTTTTTACAAATAAACAGATATTCACTACAGCACTAGCATTTCTCACTGGGAAAACAACTCCAGCAGTCAAGCTACATAAATGTCAACATTAGCAGTCCTACAATACTATAATCCACAAAAATAAGCCAATAAAGTTGCAATAAAGTAAATAATTCACATTACTGAATTAATAAAACAATTCTAAATAAGCTACAAGAGGATCTCATCGAAACAAATGACTGGTGCCAGAAACATAGCCTCAAGCTAAATGCCAAAAATACATCATCATCCCCTTTGGGGAGAGTGATGTCCCCACAAATTATCACATTAATGACACTGTTGTAAGCACGCAACCAGTCATGAAGTGCTTAAGCACTCAGGTTGATAGAAACCTGACTTTTGACCACCATGTTGTCTCTGTTGTACAGAAAGCTTTTTACATGGCCCACCTCATTAGTAAGAGTATCATTCAGGGACAAAGTGGTCATAACATCCCTGTATTCTTCCTTTATAAGAGCCATTACTGAGTGCAAAGCCCCTTTTGGCATGTGCTTCAGAAAAACACCCTGCCAAAAGAAAGACTACAACCATTTCTGACAAAAAAGGTCAAAGGACTAAGTTCACTTAGTTATCCAAACAGACTAAAAAGCTTCTTGCTTTCCTCTGTCTCTTACTGGACCCCTATAAATTTCATCACTGGCTTGCTTTCCAGGCTAAGAAAGATCCTGCCTGAAGAGACTTCCTCCACCTCAGGAATACTGGTTATATGTGAAACACTCACTGCAAAGACCACAGCCTTCACTGCAACATAAACAAACAGCTCTGTATGGACAGGTTCTTGATACAAAAACTTCAGCTTCTGTAAAAAGCTCCTCTCATTATCAAAAATGTAGTTCAGCAACACGACAACTGAATGGATAGCCATAAATATACTCCTTGAGTAAGTAGCATAGCCGTCATCATACCGGATGAAAAATCCACATACTAAACTTTCCTAGCTGGATGGCTAAAATCTAATATTGGTTACTCAAGTCTACTTGCCCAAGAAGAGGGGCCTATTTAACTAAGAATTCCATTTACAAAAATATATTCAGTATACATATTAAGTCTCTCTCTCTCTCTTTCACACACTCACAAAATGAGCCCCTACTTCTAAAATACGCAACCTTAGTAATCACATGGCACACATTCACTGAAATAAATTGTCTGAAAGTAAAACTATCTGAAAAAAAATATACTAGAGGTGGACTCATCCATCCAATTTCCCACCACCAAAAGGACCATCAATAAATTAGCAAACAACTGCTCAGCAAAAAGTAAATGAATAAGAAATCCATAAACTCTCTAAGATCATACTACATACTGGAGTAAACATATAACTTCCCTCCAATCTAAAGCCATTTGACAGTCAGACATTTTAATTTGTACAGAAGTACAAACTGACAGTTTACTGAGCTGTCACATTAGCACTCTATGCTTATGTCTGAACCAATGAAGCATACTTGTCAATTCCAAAAGAATTAAAGTAGCTTAATAAGAAAGTTATTTGCAAGGTTACATGGCAGTTTATATTGGAAATAATCAAAGATATCAAAAAGGCTCTGTTTCTCGTATTTATGCTGAAAAGTCTTCCAAGGTAAATACACCCTTTTGATTTAGCATGGAACCCTACCTCTCAACCTTTGAGCAAGAAATCTGGAGAAAGAAAAAAATAAAAGTGGGACACAGGCCCAAAAACAGTTATGCATCACAGACACCACTGAAACAATTGTAGCTGCAAACATTATACATCACTTACAGTCTTTCTATCCCATCATTGTCAGTTAAGCATTATATGGCTCATTCAATCCTGCCTTCTTTTCCAACAAAGAAAACCATGCTTTGAAATGGCAAATGCATTAAAAATAATAAGTAAAACACATTGCATCCACATCCTGCAACTTCCTACCTGCAAACAACCACAGAGCTTTCACTGAATCTAGGGCTGCTTATTTCCCAGGAATGATAGCTCTCCCTAATTAAGTCTAATGGGATACAATCTACCAGGATCTGGACTACCTGGAATAAATTAAATTATGGCCTGCAAATTGCAAGTGCACTTTGTTTAATTAAACTATATTTCTAAGCCCACTTACTGTATTTTTTCACTAACATCCCAATATCCATTTCCAGGTCACTTTACAAGACATTGGCATTGGTAGACTTGGCATCCTCCAGATCCCTATGGGACCACACTCATACTGCTAGCATTGTCCATTAAATATAAGTATCCACCACTGCAAATGGCAAGAAGCTATGTCTTAAAAAAATCTACTTTTGGCATGCCTAGTACCCAAGTACCAGGTTTTAAAAAAAAGAAACATATTCCACAGTCTGTAACACACATACACACTAAAACCCTCAACATTTAAAAAATGACATTGTGCCCCCCTGATTTGCCAGTATAGATGATCCACCAAAGCTGTACTTATTGTTGTCCAATCTGCCACTGCTTAGAACCCATCAATGACAAAACAGTACTGGTTACTTTTTTGTTTGTCAGAAAAAACAATTCAACTTTATATGCTACATTCCCACAAAGTCAATCCATTACTGACCCATTACCCTAGGCTGCTGTCTCATTCTTACTCCCTGGAACTGCATTACCTCGGATGACCAATTTTATTTCCTAAGCAAAAGACACAAATTGGAAGATGAAGCAAAAATCCATACAGTTGAGAGGTATGATTTCATATTCAATACAACACTCTCTCTGTCAGGAAAGCCACAAATTAATGAAAGTGTACTTTTAATGTATGATATATTTGTGGGCTAACTTATTTGTGTTCAGTAGGTAGATTGATCGTCATTAGCCTCTTTGTGCATGTGTCTCTCTCTGTCATGCACACATACATACACACACACACACACACACACACACACACACACACACACACACACACACACACACACACACACACACACACTTCTTTCACATGCACGAACATTCTGCTTTCATGCATGTACTCACTCATTCACTCCCTCTGTACTTACCTATTAACACAGGTAAGTACTGTCCCTTTCAAAGGCAATGATGGCAAATCCATACACGAGTCCCTCTTCAGCGAGAACACACATGCACTGATTCTTTGGCATGAAATAATGGTGGAAACACACAGATCCTTCTTTGGCACGAAAAAATCAAAACTAGAATGGTGCTTTGGTGCATGCGCACACCAGCAGAGTTATAGGTCATGGACGTGAAAAACACAAAACAAAAAAAGTGTTTTGGGGCATGCGTATATCGATGTTGCAGTTAGAGGTTGGGGGCTGCATGGAAGAGCTCTGAGGGCCACATGCGGCCCATGGGCCGCAGGTTGGACACATCTACTGAAGGTAAATTATCCTTATCTTGTGCAAACCTATGATTTATCAAATTAAGTCAAATGTACATGCTGTATATATTTTACTTTTAAATACTTATTCAATTAACTCAAATGTACACAATGAATATGTTTTATTTCTTTTCTGTTACATTTTTAAACATGCCATATTCATTGTATAGTTTACTCCACTGTTATACAATGTCTGTTTTTCCAGTTTGCCTCATGGCCTGAATCACAGCTGGAAAGGGTCTTCGGACCAGTCTAAATTAGTAAACACATACTTTTCACTGAATCCCTTAAACTCCACAGATACAGACTGAGTGTCATATTAAACTCAGTAGGGATTCCCTGTCTTGCAGTCATGCTTTTGAAATTAGAAGTAATCTGTTGAATACTTATTAACAAAAAATGTGCAGTTTCACTGTTCATGACAGGATATTTCTTTCCCTTGCACATCTACAAATTTGTTACAATCTTTTGCCATGGATCATTTGGCAAAGGAGTTATCATCAATGGTTCTCTCCTTTGTTGGGCTTTATTTTCAACATGCAGTTGTCATCTTGTTCCATTCTTGGAGATGTCAGCACTGATGCTTGGTTACTACACTGACATTTTAGGCCTGTCTCTGGACTTACATAGCTCCTGATGACCCTTATGAATCTATCACAAACTCCTGCTTTATATGAAGCTATGATTACTGCACAGTTGTGGTACAGCAAAAGACAAATGTGCTCTCAGTATAATATATGATTATGAATACTTCAACTGTGACTGGCATTTTGGCTAACTGTTGTGAACAAGCCCAATGACAGTCTGTAGGTCTTCATCCTTTTTAGTTACTTCTTAAAGATTCTTCAAACTACTTGTAAACCCAAGTCAATTCCATATTATAGGCTGCACATTCCTATATGAGGACTAATATTCTTTTTAGTTTCAGATGCTTTATCATCTGCCACAGAACTTGTGGATAATGTGTCTAACAGTGCAGTGCTAGGTGGAACTGTGTCCAAGTTAAAGGAGTTGATCAGTGGAACAAGTGACGTATGATATATCTGTAACTATCTAGGCTTAGTAAATAATGAGAAAATAATTCACATACTAAATTCTTGTTAGGCATTCCTTCCTGATTTGTGACTACCTTTTCTAAGTCTCTCCTAACTTGTGAGAACAGAACATGACCGGTCTGAGTTCACCTTCTTCCCCTTGTAGCAAAACAATTCCAAGATCTTAGCTACTGGCATCTGTACTGGCTACTGTTAATATGTTGACATCATAGTATGCCAGTAATGCTATTGATATTAAGAAAGACTTAATTTTCTTAAACGCTTGTTACTGGAGTTCCCACCATATCCATTTTGAATCTTTTGCTAGCAAAATCATCAAGCCGCTGAAGTATTGATAACAGCCTTGGCAAAATCTTTCTTACATAATTCACATTCCAAGCATTTCGTAAAGTTCACTTACAATGCTTGGACTTTGCAGTTCTGTAAAAGCCTTTATCCAGCCTGGATTTGGGTTGATACAATCTTTCCCAGTACAATGTCTAAAATATTGAATCTCTGTTTTCTAGATATATGGCACTTCTGTTTCTTAAGCTTTAACCCAGACTCTTTAATTCTCTGAAACACTGCCTTTAGCATTTTATCATATATTTCTTTGTTTGGCTCAAAAACATCCATTACAACAATAATACTGTTGTGGTCTTTTGAAACATCTCCTGCAGAAATATTTCTAAAATTGAGGTAATCGTAAAGGGAAGATGATTTAAATAGAACATTCCCACAGGACTGATGAAATTCATTAATTTCATGCATCTATGATTCAGTGGTAGCTACCAAAACCCGCTGTATGCATTTAGTTTGGAAAATATATTTGACTCAAGACAACCTAGGTGCAGTATCATCTGTTGCTGATAGCTTAAATCTCTTTCTTTTCACACCATAGGTTCATAAGTTGGTACTAGGCCATCAGACCTAGGGCCTGTACAAACCTAGCCATAACAGTTCCCCAGCTATTTCTACCCAGGACATTTACTTCCATGGTCCCCTTTCTAGCAGGGCGACTGACGTGATCCCTGGGTTGAATTTCCTATCTCCCATCCAGTTGCCAAGGTTCATTTTGAAGAGGGCCAAAGAAGCGCTCTGTTTGACATGTATGGGCAGTCTATTCCAGAGTATGGGGAGTCTCTGGGACAGGAACCTATCATGCAACTGGTTTAAATAAATGCAAATTCTGATCCACCATTTTTCTTAATCATGGGTATCATAGGGGCACAGCATTCAGCAGGATCTGTGACCCTCTCTATGACACTCAGAGACTGCATTCACTGGGATTTTGCCCCCACTCTAGAAAGAATATGGACAGGCACCAACTGTGGCAACAAGGGGACATACATAACTGCATTAGGCTTTAATTCATTTTCAGCAGACTCACATCTGAGAAGTCCTAGATCTCCATATCATCCCTGTCAATCTCCTCTGGTTGGTAGTCAGACTTATTTTGCATGCAGTTGATCTACTCATCAGTTTAGTCATACAGCATCCTAAAATATTACAAATCCAAAGTGTGTGCTTCTTCCATTCTTTCCACTCACTTCTGGATAAGAAGTTTCCTTTGATAGACTAGACAGAAATTGTATTTCACAGGAACGTGCATTTTATTGGAAGCTTCGACATATATCCAATAACTATTTCTGATCATGCACCAATAACAACTAAAATAAGAATGGAAGGTAGTGAAGTAAAAATTAAACACTGGCACTTTCCCACCTACCTGCTAAAAAGACAGGAATTAAGGAGTAAGCAGTGGAAATTATTTGAGAGTTATTTGGGAAAATAGAAATTTCTTCAGAAGTTATAGCTAGTGAATAGGATAAAATGAAAGTGGAGTTTAAAACAGGGTTGAAATAAAAGACAAAGAAATGTGGTTAAGACATAACAGGAATTCTTTTGAGTTGCCGACAAAGATTAAAATATTACAGAATAACAGAAATCTCACAGAACAAGAAGACTACAAACTGCTAAAGAGGAAAAGAAGTTATGTTCTTACCATAATGCTCCATCAGTGTTATCTTCAGTCATTCATTACTGATGGGTGTTAATTCTGTCCTCGGAACCTAGTCAGCCTTATAACAAGATTGTGCCAGCCAAAAAACTCTCGAGCTAAGCTTTACCCATAGTGCCCCTCTCCCTGTTACCTCAGATCAAGTTTGCCCGTGATAAAGAAAGCAGAGGCTTTATCTGAGCAAGTCCCCTAATGTGGGACATAGGCGCCAGAAGCTGTTAAAGACTGGGGGGGGGGGTGATAAGGGCACTTAGTGAACTAAAAAGGGTAATTTCTTTTATAACTATTTGCTACCACAACATAGGTTCACTTGGAGGACATTTTAAGCTTAGCCAATTCCCTTTTGGTGCTTGAATTAACATTTTCTGATTGGTCTTAGCTATCCCTATGGCTGATAATTGTATAATAGCCCTAGTGAGAACAACTGTGATCATACCATAGATAATGTGAGGGGGCCATGTAAGGGATGCAGCATTTAGGAACTGCCTCTATCCATTAGTGGAATGAGGGGAAATTGTAACCACACTGCAAAAAAGTTGATCACCAAACAAATAAAACTGAATCCGGTACAATAAAGGCTGTCCAATAATCCAAGGTTGGCAGGCAGGCAAACTTAAAATATAGTTTTATTGTCCAAGAATTAAACAAGTAAACAAGTAAACGTAGATCCCATACAGCTTAAATTGAGCGCTTTCGTCTCCACAACCGGAGACTTCATCAGAATAAACTAGTATAAATTGAGTTCTCTTTTATATTCTATCTATATCATTAAATTGTTTAATTAATTAATTAATTAATTAATTAATTAATTAATTAATTAGTTGATTGTCCACTTAAATGTTAAATCCTTCCTAGTAGCAATTCTCAGTTTAAAAGTACATACATCTGAATACTTCCATAGCATAAACTAAAACTATACTGGTTATTGCAAATATATTCGCAATCTGCTTACTGCATGTTCACATAATTCATCTTGCAACCACATTAAATCCTCTTATTAATCACTGTTGACTTATGTACACAATGCTTTTATAAACAGGGGAATATAACACAAAACTTTTGTTGACTTATATGCACAATACTTTTATAAACAGGGGAATATAACCACAATATATATAGCAAGAAATACACACCATATGAGCAATATAAATGCTGAGGGGAAATCCTGGAGTACATTTTCTATTACCCATCCTTAGATCCAAGTTGCATTTGAATATGGATGGATGAGCTTTGCTTTATTTTTATGGATAGTCTGTTCTGGAACAGTGGTAGCCTCTGTGATATATATCCATCTCTCCACAACATTCAGTTTAGATAACTGGACTAAGTATTTCTGATGCCATATGACTCACTGATGTTCAGTAGGTCCATCTGTATTATGTCAGAGGATGCTTTGTATGCCAGACATGTCACCTCTAGCACTCTGTAGGATACTGAGTATAGTAATAAATATTTGAGGTGGTCCATGCAAGGCCTATTGTTTGGGACTTGTATCCTTTTAGTAAGGTATCTCTGAAGGTATTCCAGTTGTTGCATGGGGCTGGATAGATACATGCCAAAGTGGACATTATACAAAATGATTGACATAATGAGAGCTTTGTAAAGGGGGACAAGAACATCTCTAGATTTAGTCACAATCAATTTGTTTATAAGTTGTGCAATATAGAAAGGCTTTCTTATGACTCTGGGCACATGTTGGTCAAAAGTTAGGTCACTGTACACACAAGTTCCCAAATGCCAAACAATTGGATCAGTTCTCAGAGGGCATTGTCGTGATTTTGACATGCTATTATTTGGGACAAAACTTCCTGCATGATGGTTAAGTCATTTGGGGATTCAATAGCTTCTCCTAGTTTGCAGTCGTCTCAAACTTAGCTGGCCAAAGCTCTTTGGTATTTCCTTTTACTTTTGAGATGTATATGCCAAACAGAAAAAGTCTCAGCACCGAAGTCTGGGGGACTCCACTGGTGATTGGTCCCTTCACCTGTTTTGATCTCCTGCATCCTGTGAGCCAGGTTGGCAATGCAGATGGTGATGTAAGTGTTTTCTCCTACATTATTCATCTTTTGTACTACACCTGAGTAGAGGATTGTGTCGAAAGGCATGGCCAGGTCAAGGTAATGTGGTATGAACTGTTTTACCTTCATCCATTGCTTTGGTAACAAGAATAAAGCTTAAAATTTGCCCATGATTTTGAGCCTTTCACACTTTCCTCTGGGCTGTTTTCAAACACATTTTTAGGGCCATGCATACATTTATGCATTCCTTATTCACCCTCCTGATTGTATTAAATTATATTCTTTGTATAATACAGCACACTTGTTAGACTTAAGTTAGAGCACATTTTAAATTTACTGTTTAAACATTTTCCAGTAGGAAATGAAACAAAAATGCATTAACCAATAATGACAAAACTGCCCTATTCAGAACATTTCTATTATAAAGGTCTACTTCCACACACAACTGCATTTTAAATTTATTGTTTGAAAAATTTTCCAGTAGGCAATGAAGCAAAATGCATTCACCAATAATGACAAAACTGCCCTATTCAGAACAGTTCCATGATAACAGTCTACTTCTACACACAATATATAAATACAGAATCACAGTAGTGTAAGCCATAGGCATGTTGCACAGCTTCTTGAACTTATTTTCAATTGGGGGAGGGGGCAAAAGGCCAAAAACCAGGGACACATTTTAAACATTGCTTGTATAATTTTGGAAATTTACTTTCATAAAATGTTGTGTTACCACCATGCAATTCACTGCCAAGTCTTGAACCCAGAACCCTGTGCACTACAGTCAGCAACATACCACTAAGCTAAACCAGAAGTTTCTTGAAAGACAGGAAAACACACTTAAATGGCTATCATATCATTTAGTGAATTCAGTTCTCACTTCTTACCATAGCTCTCAACCTCTTAGCACAAAAATACAGAACAAAGCCAATAATGGGGGAATACAGCCTCAAAATAAGGACACATTTCAAATACTGATTGTATAACCTTAGAAATTTGCTAGAATAAAAGGTTTTGTTTTACCACTCCTGAAAACCAGAGGAACAGAACAAAAATGTGAGGCATAAATTCACAAGTGATGGTGGCTAGGGACTTTAGGTTCTTTTTACCTGTACCCAAGGTACAGGGTTTGAGCCTGAGTACCTCTAGCCACCAGATGTATCCTGTTGGGGGCATTTACATACACATACACACACAGACACACACACACACACACACACACACACACACACACACACACACACACACACACACACACACACACACACACACACACACACACACACACACACACACACACACACACACACACACACACACACACACACACCTCTCTGAGTCCTCCCAGCCAGAAATAAATCCTGGCAGCAGCTAAATAAAAACCGAGCGTACTCACTCTGAAGTAAAATAAATCCTTCTCTGATTCCTCCCAGGCAGCGGCTAAATAAAACCATCCATTCCCGCTTGGAAACCCGGAAATGTGTGTGCTGCACATGATGACATCACATCGATAATTCAAACAGGACAGTTGGGAGGTATGGATGATCTGCAAAAGTGGGGGGGGGCTCACCTCCCCCCTTGCTCTATAGTTCTGGTACCCATGATGTGGGATTTGGACTAGATCCGAACCTCTAGGAGTCCTTGGAGGGGAAAGGAGGGTGGGATGTAATGAATAAATGAAGACAAACAACACAGATGGAATGTTATGATAAGAACATAACTTCTTTATCTGATGTTGTTAATCTTCATTCATTCCTTACTGATGGGACAGAGTCCTTAGCTACTTTATGTCCTGGGAGGCCCTATGGAAGAATGTTCCTGAGTATCATTGAACCAAAGGATGCTCTTCCCCTGGAGACCAAATCCAATTTGTCTTCTTCTTCTTCTTCTTCTTCTTCTTTCAGCTTTTCCCGGTTAGGGGTCACCACAGCAGATCACCTGTCCGCTCATGACTGGCAGTGAAGTTTTACAGTGTCGAGTTGCCAGCCCAGCACCCAACCTTCCACAGAAGGCATGCACGCACTCACACCTAGGGCCAATTTAGAGTGTCCAATCCACCTACAGCATGTCTTTGGGATGTGGGAGGAAACCGGAGCACCCGGAGGAAACCCACACGACCACAGGGAGGACATGCAGACTCTGCACAGAAGGCACCCCAGCCAAGAATCGAACCAGAGAACCTCTTGCTGTGAGGTGGCAACACTAACCACTGCACCACTGCGGCCGCCCAACTAAGTGCTTCTGTCTATAAAAAAAAAAAATTACAGAACTTCTTCAGAACCGTAGAACAACCATAAGACTTAGTTTAAATACCCTATCAGCAAGGTCACGTAAGTAAAAAGTCACTGAAAGCAATCCAATTAAAATTATGTATATAAATAATTTAATAAATCATCAAATTCCTTGTTTAAAATAACAAATTATAGATACTAATACGCATTGTTATAAAGAAAAAAGCATCATACAAGAAGTGTAAAAACAATAATGAAAACATACAAAGCCTTAACCTATAATTTAGCAACTCTAAGTTTGAGAACTGGGACAATACAGACTTGTTCATGGAACACAAGTCTGGTTGATGCATTAAGTCATAACTGACAAACAAGTTCTCTATATTCTATCATAGTTTTCCAGAAGCTGCTGGGAATATTATGAGGAACAACTTCCAATAAACTAAAACAAAACTTTGGGGAATTGCAAACCTGTGTATGTTTAAACAAAGCAATGTTGGAGTTGCCCTTAGAAATGGCATAAAGGTGTTCATATATTCTTTTCTGAAACTGTCTTTTGGTTTTCCGTACATAATGAGCATCCCAAACAAACAGCAATGTAAATAACACTCTTACAGGCAAAATTTCCAAAAGCCAAGGGAATTTTATAAGGAAAGGTATTCAAAGTAATGGAATCTTGTTCTAGCACACAGGCACACTGATTACTGGCATCACATCTCCTTATACCTTTGGAATGTGTGCTTATAGAGCTGTTCGTTGGGTGCTCAGACAGGTTCTTGAAACTCCTCTCTGTCTTGAGCACAAATTTTGGTACCTCACCTAGAATCTTGTAAACTTCTTTGTCAACTTTAAGAATATTTCAATTATTATTGATAATATGTTTAACCATTCTAGAAGAAGAGTTATATGTCGCTACCAAAGATTTAGAAAAAGAATCCTTATTCTGATTTTGTGATAAAGGTTGTTAAAACATTGTAATAGCACACTCCTCCCCTAAAAGGGGTGCATATTTAGTACTCCATCCTTCCAACACTTTGTCATGTATCTGGTTAAGAAATCTAAAGGATAAAAACATATGTAATACCTTATCTACTTCTAGGATAAAATTATCAAAGTCTGAACATATCCTTGCTATCCTAACTAGCTGTCCCTTAAAATATTTTTCTTAAAGTATGTTGGGTGACCGCTATTGAAATCAAGGTAACTGTTAGAAAAAGTAGGTTTCCTATAAAAGGTTCAACCAAAATTTTTTTTAGTGTTGTCCTTACAGATTGTCACATCTACATAATCAATGTTATCTACAAAGTGTTTGTGTCTGAATTTTAGAAATGACACAGTATTATTAATATAAGATACAAACTCATCTGCGACATTGTTCACACCCTACCACAAAATAAAAATATAATCCAAACAGAATAAATATGTATGCCAATGTTGATGATAGCCTGATTTTAAAATATATTTCTTTTCCCAACTGTACATGACCAGATTCACATAAATGGGAGCACAGCTGGCTTCATAGATTCATAGATTCATAGATCCATAGTAACCCCTTTAATCTGGCGAAAATACTTGCCATCAAAATATACAAAATTGTTGGACAAAATCAAATCCGTAATGTCCACAATAAAATTATTCAACCGATCCTCCAGCACAATACACTCAACAATAGCAGAGTGGAATAATTCTAGTCCTACCTGATGGGTTATACAAGTAAACAGGTCAACAACATCGACAGTTGAAAAGCCACAGTTTTCCAAAAAAAAAAAAAAAAAAAAACCCCCACCCAAAAAGCCAGTTTTCAGTTAAAAAATGTTGTTTAACTAATAGACCCCTTCAAAATATGGTCCACAAAGACAAACAAAGGATAGGTTTTTGAATTTTGTGTGGCTACTATTAACTGATAGGCTGGTAACAAGATGTCTTTGTGGATGTTGAGGATATCAAAAATGACTGGTATTAATGGATTCATGTTTTTTTTAAAGTTGTATGTGTCCATCGAAATAACACCTTGGGATGAGGAATCTTCAAGGAATAAGTCTATTTTTTGTA
Organism: Protopterus annectens; assembly: GCF_019279795.1. NCBI lineage: Eukaryota > Metazoa > Chordata > Ceratodontiformes > Protopteridae > Protopterus > Protopterus annectens. The sequence continues at coordinate 1,117,902,031 of NC_056745.1, forward strand.
AGCATCAAATATCTAATTTCTAGAAATAATTTCATAATTGTTGGTATCATTGACAAGATTACAAATCTGACTAATGTAATCAATTTTGTCCTCAATAACAATCCCTCCACTCTTATCAGGCTTCTGTATCACCTCTAAGTTGGTTCAGTAAAGACTAATTGTCTTTTGAAGGATTCTGGTGTTGTGATGTTGATAAACATGCTGTTGTAACTTATAAAGATCTTTTCACAATTTTAAAGACAGCTAAAGTAGGGTTGAGTGGGTGGGTGGTTGGGGGTTGTATATACTCTTTTTCTTAAAAAAAAAAATATGGAATATGAAAAGTAATTTCCAGAAGCCAAGTGAGTCTGAATAGTCAACTGAAAATTCAACTTCATAGTGAGAAGCCGCGGTGGTGCAGTGGTAGCGTTGTCTAAATCCAATTTGTAATGAATGATAAAGGTATGAGTGGTAGTCCAAGTTGTAGCTGCACAGATATGACCAATTGAAGCCCTTGAATGAAAAGAACAGAAGTCGCCACTGATCTGGTTGAGTGTGCTTTGACCTTGTTTGGTAGAGGAGTTTTATTATGTTGGTAGAGAAAGCATATACAATTTCTCAACCACTTTGATAAAGTTACCTTAGAAACAGAGTTTCTCAAGTTTGGCCCTGAATAGGAAACAAATAACTTGTCATATTTACGTACTGATTTAGTTTTGTCAAGGTAAAATCGTAATTGTCTATGTACATCCAGTAAATGAAGGCAGTATTCTCCTTAGTTCTGTCAAGGTAAAATCGTAATTGTCTATGTACATCCAGTAAATGAAGGCAGTATTCTCCTTTATTGAGAAGTTTGGAAAAAAAGACTGGTAGGTCAAATGTCTGATTCATAGTCAATTCCAAAATGACTTTGGGCAGAAAGGAGGGGTTAGTCTGGAGTGATACTCTGTCCTTATGAAGGACCATGTAAGACCGTTTTATGCACAAGGCCTGAAGCTCAGATATGCATTTGGTTGAGGTGATGGCTACTAAAAATAGGGATTTCCAGGATAAGAACTTTACATCGCAAGTTGCAGCAGGTTCGAAAAGTGATCCTGTCAGAGATTGCCATACTATCGTTAAACTCCAAGGTTCGATTGGTTCTTTGAAGGGTGGTCTAATGTGCAAGACCCCTTTCAAGAAGGTTTTACAGAGACAATGGGAAATTAAGGATGAGTCTTGGAATCCATTGCGGATGTCTGAGATAGCAGCCAGATGTAGTCAAATAGTGGAGGTTGCCGCTCCTGAATGAAGAAGGCTTGACAAATAATCCAATACCGCACTAACTGGAGCTGAACAGGGGTCTAATCCTTTCTGTCGAGACCAAATAAGGAATCTCTTCCACTTGCTAAGATAAATTTTCCTGGCGGATGGTTTGTGAGAAGCCAGAAGAATATTACATACAAGGGAGGTAAGGTTATTCTGCCTGGCAGTTACTGGAAGTGGAGAAACCAAGCTGTCAGCTTGAGACTAGATATGTTTGGCTGTATCAACCCCTGCAGGTACAACAGTAATTCTGGAGCTGGATCCAGAATCCATGGTTGGTGTACTAGGTGAGGTCAAAGGAAGGGGAAGCAAACTTGTCAGGGCTAGTAGGGTGCAATGATGCTTACTCTGCTTTTCAACCGAAGGGTCTTCTTTAGAAATTGTGGGATCAGGGGAAGGGAAAGTATAAAGAAGTCCCATGGGCCAATCATGTATTAGACCATCCCTCGGGGACTCTCATGTGGGGGAATTAGGGCAAAGTAGCTGCTGCATTTATGATTTTCTGGAAAGGCGAATAGGCCGCAGCAATGCTGGCCCCACAGGCTGAAGATCTTCACAGGTATGGTAGAATTGAGGGACCACTCGTGAGGCAGGAGGATACATCTGCTCAATTTGTCTACAATCACGTTGGAATCCCCGGGAATTTGAATTGCTATCAGAAAGTGGTTGGAAGCTGTCACCCATTGCCAAATTTGCATGGCCGCTTGAAACAACAGATAGGACTTGTTTCCCCCTTGTTTGTTGATATACCAGACCACCGACATGTTGCCAGACTGGATAGCAATTGTCCCTGACATAAGGGTAGATTGAAAGGCTTGCAATGCTAGAAACACCGCTCTCAGTTCTAGAACACTGATATGCAGATTGGCCTCTAGAGAGGATCAGGTGCCTTGGACTGTCTTTCCCTGGAAGTCCACCCCCACCCTATCAGTGAAGTATCCATGGTCACTATGACCTTGGGCTGAGATGGGGAGAAAGGGCGACTCCATAGTTCTTTTTATGGCTTCATCCACCAAGTTAAATCTTGTTTGCATTGGTTTGTTATGCGGATCTGAAAGGACATAGGGTGATTTGAAGGGAACCACTGTGTTAGTTGGAGCCACTGAAGTCATCTCATGTGTGGTCTTGCTAGGGGAACTATTGTAATTGATGCTGCCATTGATTCTAGAAGTTGAAGGACAGCCCAAGCTGGAAATTTTTGTTTTGAGAGAGTATCACCCAGAGTTGGGACCTCATTGTTTCTAATCTGTGACCTGGAAGGGAGACTAAGTAAGACTGAGTATTGAAAGTTGCTCCTATGAATTTCAGGGTTTGAGAAGGAGTCAACTTGCATTTATCAATGTGTATTGAGATTCCTAGGTATTTTGCTAGTTTTAGAGAGTAATGTAAGGCTGTAACCAGTAGACGCTTGGTGGGGGCAGTAAGGAGCCAATCGTCTAAGTACGGAAACACTCAGAATCCTTGCAGTCTCAAGTGAGCTGTTACCATTGCTATGCATTTGGTGAACACTCTGGGGGCCGTAGAGAGTACAAAGGGCAGCGCTCGGAATTGGTAATGATTGGCTCTTCTGGAGCATTTGTCCATTTTTATGTGGTAATACGCATCCTGAAGATCTATTGAGCACATCCAATCGTCTTTCTCCAGAAAGGATAGGATAGACTGAACCATGACCATCCAGAATTTTGTTTGGTTGACAAATTTGTTCAGAATGTTGACATCCTAGATTGGTCTCCAGCCCCTGTCTTTTTTGGTACTAAAAAGAACCTTGAGTAAAATCTGGATCTTATTTGGTCTGGTGGGACTGTTTGGTTGACTCTTTTTTTGCAGCAGCTTTTGTATTTCTTGAGCTGCTGCTTCCCTTTGTCTGGGTGGAACATCAGGAATGTGCCTTAATGGATTTTGGCAAATATTGGAGGGTATGTAGTAACCTCTGATGATTATACTCTGCATCCAAGAATCTGTGGTTATTGTTTGCCAGGCAGGGTGGTGCAGAGAGAAACGTCCCCCGACTGCTTCCAGATGAAAGCAGTCGGGCCACTCTTCAGGAGCACTGGTAGGGTTGTCCAGAGAAAGAATCTCTGGACTCCTGTTTACACGGACCCCCTCTGCCTCTGTAGGGGCATCTTCCAGATGAGTTATCCCCTCTGCCCCGGGGGGTAAACTTGCCATGTGTGTCATGGAAAGGACCCTGGGATTTCTTATGCCATATCTTTCCATTCCTTTGATTCCTTGAGTAGGATCATTGGGGGGGGGGGGTGGAAAAATGTATGCCCATGGCAGACAGTGTCTTGTCGTCCTTTTCACACCTGTCTTTTACTTTCAGGCCAAAGAGAGAAGAAGCTTCCACTGGAGCATTAAAAAAGGAAGACTTAAAAGGGTCCACAAAGGCACATCCAGCCTTGATGTCTCATGACAATGCCTGAAGCCACAGCTCTAGCCACCCCTTCGATAGTGTGAGAGATTAACCACATGGACGAGTTGGATATAGATTCCAGGGTTGCAAGCTGCGAGGTAACTATGTTGCTTACCTCATCAGAAACTGCTCCTTCTAAGGTTCCAGAGAGTTCCGAGATTAGGTCTCTCTGGAGCCTGGTAAAGTGTGTCAAGTAATTCAAGGACCGAATGGCAAAGGTTGATGAGGCAAACACTCACTTCCCTAACCTGTCCATCGCCCGAGACTCCCTTTTTGGGGGGTGGACAGTATGGCTCTCCTCAGTGAGCTCTTTCTTAGTGGCCACCGCCACCGCCATAGCATCTACAAGTAGGCCTCTGGACCAGTGTGGACTTTTTTCCGGCAGGGACAGAATTTTGTCTGGACTCCAGGGGATTGGTTCAACAGTATCAGGACACTTACATGCATGCTGTATGATGAGTTGAACTAGTTTGTCTGCAGGTGGGGTCACCCAAGAAGTAGAGGGTCGAATATGAAAAGCCTGCAAGAATACGGACTCCTCAGAGGATGGGTTGGTGGGCTTCCAGCCTCCCCACTGTTTTAAGATTTCCAGTATGTCTCCGAAGGAGACATCCTCAGGGGGCAACTGTGGGGACTCCCCCCTTCATTGTAGTCTGCATCTCTGGTGAGGGACTCTTCGGGGGAGTCCACGTGCTTCCTCTTGCATGATCTCTTACGTGGTACCTCTTCAGTGGGGGCTTCTGAAGAGGACTCCTAAGAGAGAGTGCCCTGCAGTATATATATGGTACTCCGATGCCAAAGGTTTGCCTACAGAGGCAAAGGCCCTCTCCATCACTTCAAAAGCTGGCCCGCCTGAAGAGGGATGGGAACCCGGAACAGAGAAGGACAACCTCAGTACTGGGGTCACACCCCGCTCCAATGAACCCACTCCCAAGGAAGGAGCCCCAAGAGGACTTGGTGCAACCAAGACTCCCGGAACCGTAGTAGACAGCGAAGTAGGAAAAATCTGCGCAGGAGTAGGTTTCACGGTGCCGGCAGCCCAGTCACAATCCCGTGATGGCTTGGCTCCAAATGAGTCGATGACCAAAGGGTTGGCTCTGGAACCACAGTGAGGTTCACTAGTGGAACCAAAGAAGTGGGAACAGAAATAGGTGATGGGTGCTTCAATACCTGCAAGGAGGTCAAAGGAGGAGAATATGCAGGAGTCCGTGGAGAAAAACTCCCAACTCCATTTGGGAGGGGAGTTTTGGAAGGTGTTGAGATCCCTCTGGTGTCAGTAGCTGATCCAAAAGTCGTACCAAGTCCAATTCCGAGAGGCTCCTGGAGGAGCGGGTTGATATCCCCTGTTGAGAATGACGCCGTTCCAAGAAAGGGCTATATTGTTGCCCAAAGAATGGATCTGCCGTAGGGGTGTAGCTGGTCTGAGGAACAGTTTCTCCTATCGGCACCATGGTCTGAGGACCAGTAAGATGTATAGGGAGGGGGAAGAGACCGGTGTTGGATGTACTACTGTTGATGCCGAACAGGATGGGATTGAAACAGTAGTTGAAGACATAGTCTGTGCAGTGGACATTATCGGTACAGTGGCTGGTGCTGGAGGCAGTGATGATGCAGATGGTACTGAAGTGGATAACTGAAGTCTTTGAACCAAGGACGGCACCATGGAGGGCGGTTGAGGCCCCAGTGCCGAAGTTGTTGCTGTCAATTTAGGGATTTCTGGTTTTGGTTCAGAAGACTTTTTATCACTGGAATGAGGCGAAGAAAGAACAAAGTGACTTCTTTTTTTTGTTCTTTCTTTGGAGGGGATGAGCCCTCCGACCCAGAAATAGCCTCTGAAAAAGGAGTTTTTAAAAGGCCTTTTAGTGTCAGCTTATTTCTTCTCTCGTTTAGGGTACGAGAACTGAACCCTTTACAAAATTCGCATGTTGGTTGAATAGAGAGGTGCAGAACACCCAGGCAGTAAACACAAGATAAATGAGTGTCCAAATTAGGCATTTTGCGACCACATTGGTCGCATTGTTTGAAACCACTTGTCCCTTTCTTTTCAGACATAGTGAGAACAACTTACAGCAAATATTTACCTCAAACAAATACAACGCAAAGTACAAACTCTATATCGATAGATTAAGAAAAACAGATAGAAGAGCGTTTTTTTTTTTTTAAGAAGAAAGGAAAGAATACCAACAAAGGTATTTAGATTACCTCAAGAGGTAAGGGGAAGGAAAGTAGAGTGAGAGAGGGAAGGCCTGTGTCAACAATGGTACCAAGATTAGCAAGTTGGTAAGGAAAGTAAGAAAAGTCACTGAATAGGGGTAAAAGTTTAGCGACTAAAGAGAGAAGCAAATTACAAAAGTAATAAGAAAAACTGTGGAAAAAGGGTTTTAGAATGATAAATTTTATAGTACTTAACTGAGAGCTGGCTTGACATGTCTTGATATCTATGCGGCAAATGAGATCTGAGGTAACAGGGAAAGGGGCACTATGGGTAAAGCTTAGCTCAAGAGTTTTTTGGCTGGCATGAGCTTGTTATAAGGCCGACTCGGTTCCGAGGACGGAATAGACAACAATCAGTAAGGAAAGAATGAAGATTAACAATATCAGATAAAAAGTAAGTATCTGGACAATATGCATGAGTTTAGAAAGACTACTGTTAAGCAGCTGTTTTTTTTTTTGAGAATAAATCCAGAGCACAAACACTTTTAGCACAATGATTTAGGCAACATAAGGTAGAAAGTGTTGTTTCCAAACTTAGGGGGCATATAGCAAGAAAAAAATAACCATAGATCCTGTAAAGGTATTAGAGATATTTTGGACATTTTATGAAACTTCATATAAAGCAGAGAAATGTAAAAATCAAGAAAGAGGTCAAATGGAAATATTTATGGAAGACTTAAGTATGCCAAGGTTAGAGGTAGAGGATGATCAACAATTAACAGTTAAGACATGAAGAGATGAGGTAAAAATGGTGAAGTAAAACAATCTGCAGGAAAGTCTCCAGGAACAGATAGTATTCTTGTGGAAGTCTGAAATCTAGGAGGGAAGAAAGTGATATATATCTGGAAGGTTTTAACAATATTTTAAAAGAAGGCGAAGCACCAACATCTTGGAAGAAAGCTGTGGTGGCTGTAATACCTAAAGTCAGTAAAAAACATTTAAAATTTAAACCATGATTATGATGTGTTTATGTCTATGGTAGCTAAAAGAATGGTAAAGCTAAAATTGACAAACAGATCAATGTGATTTTGTGGAGGGGAGGCAAATATTAGACATTAATAGAACAATCATGATCCAGAGGGAAGCAGAGTGTAAGAAAATACTACTGTTGTTGGTGGGTCTTGATTTACAGAAAACATTCAATGGAGTAAGCTGGGATTTTTATGAGTAGAACAATGGAAACATTTGCATTCCCTGATACAATAATGTTACTTAGTTGGATATATGAAGGATCAGAGGAAAAAATAAAGTGTGAAGGTTCCTCTCTGACAAGTTGTGTCTGAACAGAGGAACCAGGCAGGGGTGTCATCTTTCCCCTTTATTTGCTTTATATTTAGAGCCACTGACAAAGAAAATAAGGGACACAGACATTCAATGATATAATTGGTATAGTAATCAAGAAACGTTAGCTTTCTTTGTAGACAATATTATTTTTTACCTGATAAAACCAGGGGGGGGGGGTCCAGAAACGCAAAGTCAGTCTAGGCATTAGAACATCACAAACTTGGATTAGTATTTAAGCTTTCTGACTGTGTTTTGACAACAGAAAAGGAAGCAGTTTTAGATAAAGGACTAACATTTGCACTAAAAGGTAATGTAGACATTTCACAAACTTTAACTGACTTTAAATTATTTATACAACAGTTGAATTTATATCTCATATATAAGGATAGTGACAATCAAATGGGACATATATTGAAAAGGTAGAGGACCTTTGTACCAGTGAGTAATCCACTAGTACAAGCTTTTTTAATATGAAGAAGGGAGAAAGAAGTTATGTACTCACCATAACGTTCCATGTTTGTAGTCCATCTCGCCCTTCATTCTTACATATGGGTTCGGAGCCGATCCTCGGCTCCGACTCAGCCATTTTGCAAGCTCAAAGTCTTCTAATTGGCTCGTGGCTAGGTAGGTATCCCATGGTGCACCAGTACAACCCCAGATCTTGTTTGCTGCTAACTATAGAAAGAACAAAAAAACTATCCAGAAAGAACAACAATACTAAAAGGTCTCCACTTATTAAGAAAAACATTTTCTGTCTCCAGATCCTTCCAGGAAGGGGGTAGGAGGGCGGGTTGGTAAGAATGAAGGGTGAGATGGACTACAAACATGGAACGTTATGCTGAGTACATAACTTCTTTACGTTCTGTAGTCCTATCTCGCCTTCATTTTTACGTATGGGACAGCGTCCCTAGCACCTTAGTCTTGGGTGGCTCACAGAAAAATACTCCTGAGTACCGTGGAACCAAAGGAGGCTCTACCCCTAGAGGTCAAATCCAATTTATAATGAGTAATAAATGTGTGAGGGGTAGCCCATGTTGCTGCTGCACAAACATTATTAAGTGGGACCTTGGCTTGAAAGGCTGAAGAAGTAGACTGAGATCTCGTAAAATGAGCCTTCATTTTGAAAGGTAAAGGCTTGCCATCAGAAGAGTAAATGTAATCCCTAGACATTAGCCCTCTTATACATATAATCTTGTTTCTTCTCTTTTGACAATAAGGTGTATGTGACTATACAGTTAACTAATATCCTTGTACATACCTTGAATGTTTAACAACAGCTGTTACAACCTATGATTTCTTGTGAAACTTTACAGTAGAATATTTGCCTCGTACAAATTTGGTGTGAATATCCATAGCTGGTTCACACCATTAGTTGTATTTTTTTTTTGGTGTTTTTTGTTGTCATGTTTTTGTGTGACTATATAGTTAGTTACCTCTGTCCTATTTCTTGACATGAATACTACAGCTGTTCAGACCAGGATATTTCTTTCTTGTTATTATGCCCAACACAATGATATATACTGTTTCCAATTTTTTGCAATGTATCAATGTCTTTCAAATTTTCTTGTGTATGTGGAGCTTATCTCCCCGGGCCTCCACTGAAAATGGACATATATCCAGTTGGACTAGCCCAGTCAACAAATGTAAAATAAAAATAAATAAAAATAAAAGATATACAACTGGAGCTCCAATTCGAGAGGGTCACTTTGGAAACCGGGAGACCTAATCTGGAGTCAGAGAAGGAAACAAATAATTGGTCTGACTTCCTGAATTCCTTGGTCCGGTGTAAATAGAACCATAATTGTCTGTGAACATCCAACTGAAGGTATCTGTATTCTGCTGTGTTGAAGTGATTAGGGAAGAATACCGGAAGCTCTATAGTTTGGTTCAAATTGTTATGGGAGCACACCTTGGGGACAAAGGATGGATTAGTATGAAGAGATACTCTGTCTTTGTGAAAAATCAAATGGGGGGGGTTTGACAGACAGTGCTTGTAACTCTAAAACTTGTCTAGCAGATGTGATTGCCACCAGAAACAAAGTCTTTCAAGACAGAAATTTCAAAGGAGACGAATTAGCTGGTTTGAAGGGTGGAGACATTAATCTGGATAGAGCAAAGTTCAAATCCCATGAAGCAACCGGTTCCGGAAAGGGAGGTCTCAACAAGGTGGCACCTTTAAGGAAGTTCTTACACAAAATGTGTGAAATCAGAAGGGACTCCTATTCACCCAAATGGAAATTTGAAATTGCTGCCAACTGAACCCTAATTGTGGCAGCAGAACTCTGGTGAAAAAGTTCAGACAAGAATTCCAATACCACCGGAATAGATGCAGTATAAGGGTTAACATTCCTTTCCTCAGCCCAGATAGAAAACCTTCTCCATTTGCTGGTGTATAACTTTCTAGTGGAGGGTTTATGAGAAGATGTAAGAATGTGAGTCACAGTGGGTGAAAAATCATGAAGCCTGACTAGGGATGGAACTGGAGCAGCCAAGCTGTCAAACTGAGGGTGTGGAGGCTGGGATGAAGAGAGCCTGACATGTGTGTCAATAGATCTGGCACTGGGTCCAGAGTCCATGGGTCATCTAGTAGGCGAGGCCCAAGGAAGAGGAACCAAACCTGACAAGGGCAGTAAGGAGTGATGAGGATCAATTTGCTTCCCAACAGTTTTGCTTTCTGAATAACCTTGGACATGAGAGTAAAGGGCGGGAAAGCATAAAGGAGACCCAGGGCCAATCGTGAACAAGTGCGTCTCTCGGTGACTTCTCCAGAGAGGGGATAAGGGAGAAATAGCTGCTGCATTTGGAGTTGATTGGGCTGGCAAAAATATCACAGCAAGGCTGTCCCCCTCTGCGGAAAATCTGTTCCACTATTTCCTGCTTCAGATACCACTCGTGAGGCATCAAGATTACCCGGCTGAGTTTGTCGGCTATCACGTTGGTTGTCCCCATGATGTGTGTCGCCACAAGAAAGCGCTGGGAAGATATCACCCATTTCCAAACCTGAATGGCCTCTTGACAGAGTGGGTATGATCTGGTTCTGCCTTGTTTGTTGAGATACCATACTACCGACATTTTGTCGGATTGTATTGCAATCGTCCCAAGAGGAAGAAGGTTGTGGAGTGCTTGGAACGTCAGGAGCACTGCCCTCATCTCTAGGACATTGATATGCAGGTGGGCCTCATGATCTTGCCATGTGCCTTGGACAGTCCTGCCTAGATAATGACCCCCACCCTATCTGTGAGACATCCGTGGTCACAGTGGCAACAGGTTGGCAAGGGAGAAATGGGGTGCCTGTCGTTAGCTGGTGGGGTTGGATCCACCAATGAAGGTCCTTCTTGCAAGACTCTGTTAACAGGATGTGGTGGCATAGAGGGCAATTGTTGGAAGGACCACTGGGACGATAGAAGCCATTGAAGAATCTGCGTGTGTAGTCTGGCTAAAGGCACTAGTAATATAGTGGAGACCATGGTCCCTAGAAGTTTCAGTACAGTCTTTGCCTTGACTTTTCAGAGGGGTAGAAGATGGTGAATTTGTTGTACAAGATTCTGTGCTCTTTCTGCTGGAAGATGAGTCAACATGGCTACTGTGTGTATTTCTGCGCCTATAAAGGTCACAAATTGAGAGGGCAATAAAGCAGACTTTACCCAATTTATAGTAATCCCCAACTGGGCACAAAGTTGGATAGTGGTGTCTCTGGTTTGAAAAAGTTGATGCCTGGTGGAGGCAGTCAGGAGCCAGTCGTCCAGATATGGAAACACTTGGAATCCTAGACATCTCAGGTGAACTGTTACTACTGCCATACACTTGGTGAACACCCTGGGGGCTGTGGTGAGACCAAAGGGCAGAGCACAAAACTGGTAGTGACTGGCTCCCAGCCAGAAGCGTAGATGGTTCCTCGACGCCCTGTCCATTTTTATATGGTAGTACACATCTTGGAGGCATATTCAGCACATCCAAGAGTCTTTCCCTAATAAAGGGAGTATAGACTGCAGTGTCACCATCCGGAACTTGTCCTTCTTTACGGATTTGTTTAGTTTTCTGAGGTCCAAGATGGGACTCCAGTCCCCTGTACGTTTTGGCACTAAAAAGAATCTGGAGTAAGTCCCGAATCCTACTTTGTCTGCGGGGTTGGTTTGGATGACTCTGTTTGCGAGCAACTTGTTCACTTCTACAGTTGCTTGATCCCTGTGATTGGGTGGAACATCCAGGATCCTCTTGGGAACATGAAGGGGAAGAAAAAAGGGCATGGAGTAACCTCTGGTGATAATTCTTTGTGCCCATTTGTCTCGGGTGATACTTAGCCAGGCTTCTGGATACAAAGAAATGTGACCCCTGACTGGCTCCAGAGAAGCACAGCTGGGCCCCACATCAGGACCGCTGATAGGGCCAGCCTCAAAATGAATCGCGGCCTCCCTGGTTTTGCAGTCTGCCTCTGCCTCTAGGGCGATGTCTAGCATTTGCTCCTCCTCCTCTGCCTCTGAAGGAGTCACTCTGTGCATCCTGGAAAAACCTCTGGGACTTCTTGAACCACATTTTACCCCCTCTTTGACCTTTGGGATATGTTCTAGAGGGGACGGTAAAACGTACTCCCATGGCAGAGAGTGTTTTCCCTTCTTGCTCGCACTTGGTGAGTGTGTCTTTTACCTTAGGTCCAAACAAGGAAGAATCGCCAAAGGGGGCGTTGGTAAAAGTAGACTTGAACGGCTCCACAAAATTACACAAGGGCATCCAGGAGTGCCTCCTTAGGGAAACTCCTGAACCCGCTGCCCTGCTCGCTCCATCGGCTGCATATGAGATCAACCTCATGATGAGTTAACAATGGAATTCAAGGTGGACAACTGAGCAGACACCTTATCAGGGACTCCTTCAGTGGATGTACCTTGTAGAGTCTCTCCTAACTCCTTAACACATTACATCCAAGTGACGCCTCCAGGTGCATCTGCAGTTAACACCTACTGATGCCTCTAGGCATCAAATATTGCTTGTTCATATTTACATCAATAATTCCAAAACCACAGTATGTTCAAAGTTTTAAAAGATTTTATCTTAAAGCTTACACAATGGCAAACTCAACTGCATTAATATTTGACCTCTATCTAGTGCAGGTAAATAGATATTAGCTGTTGTTTTATGATAGTAATTTATATAGATATAATTTTCACATTTTCTAAATATCTTGGCAACCAAGTAATATAGACAGAATTCCTTAGCCTCATACGAAAGGTCTCATTTAGATGAATAAAATGGTACTGACAGTGTGTGTGTAACATGAGTGGTTGCTGAGATATTGTAAGTTGTTTACTAAATAGTACAAATGCAATAGTTACTGTCTTTACTATGACTTACAAAAATTCAGTCCAAGACTGAGAACCTAAAGAATACTGCCACTATAAAAATAGCTTGTGCTGAAGTGTTCGCCATTTATACTTCTTTCATAACCCCTATGGTTCCAGAGATATGAACATTTGTTTGAAATGTGAGGACATAATTTGATTCTGCCAAAAGGCTTAGGCTTTGCCCATTGGAAGTTACAGTGCATACTTCCTGAGCTCTATTGGAGTGAATGAGTTAAGATCTCTCTGAAGCCTTGTAAAGTGTGTTAGGTAGTTCACCGATCTGACAATGAATGCCGCTGATGAAAAGATATGCTTCCCGTACATGTCCATCATTCGAGACTCCTTGTTCGGCACTTGGACATATGAAGAAGTCTCCGCTAATTTCTTCTTAGTGTCCACTGCCACCACCCTGGCATCTACAGGAACACCCTTTGATAAAAATTCCTTCTCCTTGGGGGCTGACAAAAATTTATTAGGTCTCCTGGAGACTGGATCCACGGCATCAGGAGTATCCCACACCTTTCGACTAACAAGCTGTAAATGTTCATCAAAGGGTGGAGACACCCAAGAGGCTGAAGGTTGAGACCCGAACACCTTCAGGTACACAGACTCCTCATCAGAAGGGGTAACAGTGGGCCAGCTGCACCTTTGCTTAAGGATCTCTAAGATGTCCACAAAGGTGGCATCATTAGAGGATGACTTGGGGGACCCTTCTGACTCCTCGAGGTCGGTGTCGGAAGTAAGAGACTCATTCTGGGAGTCTACATGCTTCCTCTTGCATGTCCTCTTCCGAGGGTGCTCCTCAGAAGGGTTTACCGGGGAGGTATTGGAAGAATGGGGGCCACCAGCTGTGGCTCCTGAGGCTGTGGGTCTCTGCTTTCCAGAGAGGGAGTAGGTGCTGAGACGGAAGTTGGTGCCCGAGGGGAAGAGTGTTGGTACCCCTGGGTGGAGCTGATGATTGGGACAGTACACTCCTCATCATCTCGAAGGCCGACCTCTCTGGCTCTGAAGAGCTCCTCCATCTTGAGGCCGCCATTGGCTCTGAGATAGATGTAGGGTCTGAGCTCACCCTAGCCAACGCACCAAGAGGGAGACATGGAACTGAAGAGGTCCGGTTCCAGGCATCACTGTCAGGGACCGACTGGGGAGCATCGGCTCCTAGGCACCATGGATGGCACTGAAGGTGTCGGAGTGGAACTCGGCTCCAAGACAACTTCAGGGGTAGCTGGAACTGAAGGTTCCATAACCAGCAGTACCGAGCACTCTGGCTCCAAAAGCCCAGCATGGCTCAGAGGAGAAATCACAGAAGAGGAAATGGACTCACATGGCTCCGGAACTGACTGGGTCACAGCCAACAGCATTTTTGGTAAGGCAGATGACTTTAGGAGTCTCAGCACTACTCTCTCCACATCTTCTTCCGATAGGCTCCTGGAAGATCTGGAAGACAGTGTGGGAGATCTAGACCTCTGTAAGATAGGGGACCTTAATGTAGAGGAGGCTGGCAAAGGATCTCTAGACAAGCTTCGATGTCTGCTATCAGTGATCGGCTCTGAACTGCCTGGTGACGACACTGTAGCCATACTAGCTATGTTCTCAATCTGTTCCGAAATCACTGGAGCCGAGGAGGGAGAAGACTTGTCTGGTTTTGAAATTTTGGGAGGCGGTTCCGATGCACTAGATGGCGCCAAGGAATGCCTCTTAGAAGGTTTAGTCTTTTCTTTCTTGGATCCATGTGATTTAGAGGAGGAAGACGAACTGGCCAGGTCTTCTTCAGAAGAAGGCTTAAGGAGACCTTTTAGTATTAGTTTGTTCTTTCTCTCTTGTAATACCCTGGCACTGAAAGAATGACAAAACAAACACATTTCTTGTAAATGGATGGCCCTGAGGCAATACCCACAGTTACTGTAGCCATCGGTAATGGACATCTTCTGCGAGCATTTCACACACTTCTTAAACCCCGAGGGTTTATGATCTTTTGCCTCCTTAGACATAGCACTGAAGATGCAGCAAAAGGACACAAGCCAAACACTCGGAGACAGGGCTAGGTCCTCTAACTTAAACGGGCCTAGCCCTTACTGCACTAGCAATCACACAACCATGAGGACTAGGTCCTCTAACTCAAATGGGCCTAGCCC
>NC_056745.1:1118576945-1118644445 GCF_019279795.1 Protopterus annectens
TTAACATGCCAATCAGTCTCTCTCTCTCTTCTGGTAAGGACACTGACATTTTAGACCATCTGAAGGGTTTTAGTTTGTATTTGGGAGATTGAAACCTTAATAACTCTTCAGACATGAAACTTTTATTAGTTTAAATGTACTTCTCATTTATATCTGGTTTGAATGTGGAGGTTGAGTTTGAAACAGACATTCCAGTTCCACTGTAGAAAGCTCTAAAACTAGAAAAGAAAAAAATAAATAAATAAAACCTGGAAAAAGTATAAAGAAAGTTAATTTACCAGTGACTGTAGAAGCACTAAAAAGATGCACTGAAGGAAGAAAGAGAAGAAATGACTTTTCTGAACAAAACGGGTAAAGGGAAGGAGATAAAATAAAATTTTTGAAAGCGTGAGATAAGGAGTTTCTCAAGAGCTAAAGACGACCACATCGAGATATTACAGCAGCAAATGAGATCTGAGGGTTGTTAGGGGTGGTGTATTATGGGTAGGGAAGCAGCTCAAGAGTTTGTTAGAGGCTACGAGCTAGTGTAATGGTTGAGTCAGATCCGAGGACCAAATCCGGACCCATTAATTGAGGATGAGTGAATGAAAAGTGACAACATAAAATGAATAGGTTACACCATAGTGAGACATCCAAGCATACCACTCACTAGCCTGATCAGGGAAATGGTGATGGCAAACTTCCTCTCAAGTCAAGGATATGCTATGTCACACAAGTCTCTTAACCCTAGGTACACATACCACATGGATGATGTTCATGTGGATGTTAACAACCCAAGACACCCTTTTCTTTGATTATATGAAGGGACACATAGTAGGGCTCTCTGAGTATGCATATGATACTGATATACAACTAATCTTGAGTAGCATTCTACCTTTGCTGAGAATGTTGCCACAGAATAAAAAGAATATAACTGACTTCAATAACTGGCTGCAGTTTGTCATTCAAACAGTATCTGATTATGTACCAAGTCTGGCTGTTTGTGCAGAGAATTAAGGCTGTGAGCTGTAGTTCTTGTGGTACAGGGTTTGAGTCTCTCAACCCATATTTGCCTACTGCAGGACTTAATGCAAGTCACTTAAACAGACATCAGTCATGAGTTGCCCCTGAAAAGGGACACCATGTCCACTGGACATTCCTGATTAACAAATGGGTATCATATGCCTGCTTGAAAATAGACAGTAGAGACCTAACTGCTTTACAAGAGACTACCTGCATCTCTCTCCCCAGGGTTTTGTATATTCACACATTTTTCATGCAACTGTAGTCTGCTCCGTCCACAAATCTAGCTACGTGAAATCAAAACAGTATAAAAATATTGCTGCTCAATGATAGTAACACATAAAAAAAATATGGAAAATGAGCATTGATGTCGTGATGATGTCAGGTATTGCCAGCTATGCCAGGAGAAGAAGGGCAGTGGATGTGTAACATATGTCAGCATAGCAAGCTGGAATTTTGTAAAGAATTATATGTCATTTGTATATCAAACTGATTTGTACAGATGATTGTGTTGAAAAATGTATTTGTAAAGCTGCTTGTGTTAAAAATGTATTTTCTGCTGGACAGAAAAGAAATATACATTTATATCAGAATGCACTGTGGTAACTAAGGAACTGTATATATGTTAATACAGGATACTGGAAGAGAAGAGGTTAAGTTAACCTCAGTCCAGCAAACTTTGAAAAATAGTAAGAAATGAAATTAAATTACTTAATTCAGGCCATAAAGATTGTATCTTACAGCTGTGACTGCAGCCAGAGATTAAATGGCTGTGCCAGAGAAGGATTTACTAGCTCCTGTAGAAGAGTGAAATGTTTTATTGTTTTATGACTTCCAGAAGCTGGAACAGATCTTAACAAACCTCTGTGAGTGTGTATTACCGATACATGTGCAAGATTCTGGGTCATTTGCTAGGAAAGGTGGTAGCATGGGAACCAGAAGTCAGATGACCAGATGTATGGGATGTCATTCTGTAATCCATGACTGAAATTATGTTTTTTAATACTAGATGAGATTGAAGTCTCAGAGCGCTCTATTTTTGAAGCATGGCATAGAAGGATCTCTCCCCTGCTTAATCTTGCCTTGCTCTATTAAGTGACCAGGGAATAGCAATTCTTTAGATCAATGAGGAAAATATAGTAGTATTGGTTAAGTACCATTTTTTTAAATCTGTTTTACTTTAATATATTTCCTGTGACTAAAACTCTGGTGTTTATTATAAATAGATATTTAGTATTTTCATGTTCTTTTTGTTATTTATTATTAAATATATTTAAACTTTTCATTGCAGCTGGTCCTTTAGAGAATATTTTAACCTTTGAAAGTACTTGTATCTATTTGGTGACACTGGGCACTCCTGAAAGCCTTACTGCATTAGTCAAAACACTACTATTTGTACTAATATTAATTCCACTCAGTATAATTGGCTACCCTTCTAAGAGCCTTAGAGTAGCTGGCTTTGGGGTGTCTGGTGGCAGTAACCACCTTATAGTCTGGGCAGAAGGGGACATAGCTAGTAAATATGTGCCAGCCTTTCTCAGAGGTGTGTGTGCATGTGTGTGTGTGTGTGTGTGTGTGTGTGTGTGTGTGTGTGTGTGTGTGTGTGTGTGTGTGTGTGTGTGTGTGTGTCTCAGTTGTTTGGAGCAGGAACACAAAGCACTGGTTTCACAGAGAGGGCATTGGAGGGACTTGGCTTGAACATTCATTTGAGGACTTAACTCTATAGCTGTGCCATCAGGAGTCTTATTGGAGACCTGGAGGGAGACAGAGAGAGAGAAATCCAGACACCCAACTGAGTGTATTCCCTGTGTGCTCTTAAGGGAAATTGTGCTTGATGCAGACAGCTGCATCTGGAAATACTGTGTGTATCTGTTTTTGTTCCAAGTGAACGTCCCTTTCTAGTGTCAGTGGTGAGGATTCAGGCTCATTGATTACTGTCCCAGAGAGGGGACATCACAAATGTCATAAAAGAAAATGCCCTCTTAAGAATCCTCCCTGAACACAGAAAGTAGTGAAATTTGCATCTTCACTGAAACATGGTCCTAGTACAGTCATAACATTCCCTCCTTACCAGGATTAAATGTGTACCATGCATTCAGCCCTCTACTGACTGTGCGTTTATTACAGATGGTGGTGCATCCTTATTCTTAAGCAATGTCATCACATCTAGATGTATACTGCATAGGTTCATAGGTTCATACTAGGCTATCTGCCCAAGGGCATTTATAAGCCTAGCCCATAGTTATGTGGCTTTCGCCACCCCTTTAGTTTGAAGAAAACTATGCCTATTATTTTGCTGTGCCTCTGTCAAGCAGTGACACTGAAGTAATCCCTGGGGTATATCTGCGATCTCCCATCCATTGGTCAAGATTCCTCTTGAACAAGGCCAGCGAGGTGCTCTGCCTCACATGTACCGGGATTTTGTTCCACAGCATAGGGAGTCTCTGGGTGATGAATCTGTCCCTCCAGCACGTTCTATTAATAACCGTGTCAAGGTTTAAGTCTCCCGCCCTTGTGGTTCTGAGGGATCTAGATTTTTGAGGTGAAGCATATTCATCAAATCTAGGTTTGACATGGCCTTATATGTCAGGCACAGGTCACCTCTGAGCAAGCGGTATGCAACTGAATAGAGCTGGAGTTCTTTCAGTCGGGCAGCATAAGACATATTTTTGAGACCCTTTATCCTTTTGGTGAGGAACTTTTGGGGCCTTTCCAGCTGCTGCAGGTGTCGGGTCAGATACATTCCGAATGGGGCATTGTACTCAATCATAGGTCTAATGAGTGATGAGTACAGGGGGACGATGACCTCCCTAGTTCTAGATGTGAATCCCTTCATGATCAGGTGGGCAATGTAGAAGGTTTTCCTAACTACTTTGGCAACATGAGTGTCAAACGAAAGGTTACTGTCAACCTGGGTCCCCAGATCCCTGATGACTTCTTCTGTGCTCAGTGGATTGCCACCTATATGGTAGCTAGGGGTAACCTTGTTTTTCCCGGAGGGTATGACTATGCATTTCTTGGCGTTTAACTTTAGGCCATGGCTCTGGCACCAGTTATCAGTTTCTGTGAGGCCCTTCTGAAGGATATCTGTGTCAGATGTGTTTTCGACTATGGCGCCAGTTTGCAGTCATCTGCAAACTTTGTCAGCCATAACCCTCCTGTGTTTGCTTGTACTTCAGAAAAGTAGATGCCGAACAAGAGTGGTCCCAGGACTGAGCCCTGTGGGACACCACTTGTGACAGGCTTTGAGTCTGACATGGCGCCAGCAACTCTGACTCTGTGGGTTCTGTCACTTAGCCAGTTTGCAACCCATCTTGTGATGTATGGGTTTACATTCAAGCTGATGAGTTTTTCGATGATACCTGAGTGGGGTATTGTGTCAAAGGCCTTTGCCAGGTCGAGGTAGGCTGTATGAACTGCCTTACCCTCATCAATGGCCTTGGTGACCGTTTCGAAAAAGTCAACCAAGTTTAAAAGGCATGATCTGCCTTTGACAAAGCCAAACTGGGTTGGAACCAAAGTCTGCAAGTTCCCTATGTCTTTATTTATGAGTTCCATTATGATCCTCTCCATGGCTTTGCAGATAAGGCTTGTCAAGCTAATGGGACGGTAATTCCCAGGGTCGGTGGAGGCACCGCCCTTGTGAAGTGGGACCACAGTCGCCGCGCCACTCCTTGGCACGTATCCTGAGGTGAGGCTAAGATTAAACAGCTGTCCTAACTGCGGGTTTAATTCCTCATTGAGTTCGTGGAGCACACAGCCGGGGACACCATCCGTCCCATGGATGCTGTGTTTTTGCCTTGAGAGAGCAGTTCTCTCCTGGGCGTTGGAGATGTTTGGGGGGCTACAATCCTCTGGTATAGATATCTCTCCTTTTGGGGAGGGGAGAAGTTTGCACTGAACCTGTCAGCCAGTATGTTGGCAATGTGTGTAGGTTCGGTAATCTTCACATCACTTTGAACTAATTCTGAGCATATCTGGGAGTTTCCTCCTAGGTTTCTAACACAGCTAAAGAAGGCCTTATGATTGTCTTTTGAGTCCTTGGCGATTTTTCTCTCAAAATTTGCCTTGGATGATTTTATGAGAGCTCTTAGTTTTTTACTTATAATGATCAAAGGTGTCTTACCTTTCAAGGATTTTGCTCTATCTTGTAGTAGCTTCCTCCTTTTGTTGTAGAGCTTGTTTATGGCTGGGGTCCACCAGACTGGACGCTTGCCTTTGGTACAAAGAGTCTTAGTTTTGTTTGGGATTGCCTGATCCATGCAGTCCTGTAGGTGCTGGTAGAAGGCATTTGTAAGTGATTCAGCGGTATGAGTAATGTTTACCACTGGCTCAGGGGCCTTAAAGGAGATCACACTAGTTTTTAGAAGTGTGAAGTCGGCTTTTCAGAAGTTTTTCACTGTGGTCTTTTTTATTTCAGGTGGGGGCGGGATGAGGACCTCCAGCGAGATTAGTTTATGATCTGATCTCACCAGTGAGGGGTATACTTCCAGTGAACATTTTGATCCCATGTTCGTGATGATGAGATCAAGTATGTTTTCTCCTCTTGTGGGGATGGTGACTAGTTGTTCCATGGCATTTGAGTTAATGAACTCCAGGAACCTTTGGGCTAGAGTGTTTGGGCTTGAGTAGTGTTCCCAGTCTATATTAGGGTAGTTGAAGTCACCTAGTATGATGGTGTTTGGAGATACATTTAACCCCTCCAGTGTTTTCAGGAAGGCCATGTGAGGTTCCTGAGTTTGAGAGGGTGGCCTGTAACATGCTACAAATTGCAGAGCAGTCTTGCCTATGGTTAATTGCACCTGGATGGTCTCCGATGCATTGTGCGTTGCCACCAACCTTGAGGTGTGTGTGTCCTTTATGAATATGGACACCCCCCCTCCTTTCTTGGTGTTGTCCGGATTTTGGGGCCGGAACGCATGATATGAGGTGAAACCTAATTGTGCTGGGGTGCTCTCAGGAGCCTTGAACCAGGTTTCTGTCACAGCACAGACATCGATGTTCTCCATACTGAGAAGGGCCTTGAGTGCGTGCATCTTGAGACTGAGACTTCTGGCATTGAGCAGCATTACCCTTAGTTTTTTTCCTTTTTTGTGTTCTAGGGTGGTAGGTTTAGAATTTGAGCCTTGCCTAAAAAAGGCACTATGGGGGTGGCAAGAGCCTTTGCCAATATCCGGAAGCCCAAGGGTGACAGGTGCAAGCCGTCCCTTGAAGCAGCGTGGCTTGTCCAGCATGTCATCCCAGGCAGACAGACATTGGATCCCCTTTGAATGACACCAGAATTTAAGCCAATTATTAAAGCTGATCATCTTATCACTGTATTGTGGCATCATTCTAGGTGAAGGTAGTATACTGCTCAAGGTCAGGGTCATACCTGCCTGGGCTACATAATCAGAGAGCTCCTTGATGTCTCTTTTCATGTAGTCCAAGGAGGTACGTCTCAGGTCGTTGACACCAGCGTGGACAATGACTGAGTCGTACTTGTACCTGCTGTTGAGAGACCTGAGTGCTTGCGTTATGTGGCGGATTCTAGCGCCCGACAGGCAGCTTACTGTGACCTTCTCCTTACTCAGTCTGGTGAGCGGGACATCAGTGTGCCTGACTATGGAGTCACCAATGACGAGTGTGTCTGGCATTGTGTTTGGCCTTAAGGGCTGTGACTGTTTGACACTCTGACTGTGTGGTCTATGTGTTGCATGTGTTGGGTCCTGAGGTGGTAGTTGTTTGGGTGTCTGCTTTGGTGGCCTCTGCTGTTTTGGTAGATTTTTGATCAGAGCCTCAGAGTATGTCTTTGTGTGATTATGTGTATGATTTGAAGTTGTGATGGTACTATGTGTGACTGGGTATGTAGTGTGTGTGGTTACCTTCTCCTCCTGTCTGGTCTTGCCAGTCCTATGTTGAGAGAGCTCAGCCTCCAGTTTGGCCGTATAGTTGCATCTCTCGCATGTATTTGTGTTTTGTGGGAGAAGGAGAGGATTGTCTGTGTACATGAGGCAATTGTAACATTGCCTCAATATTCCCAGGTTCACCAGTTGAGCAGGAGAGGACACTAGCAGCTGATCCCTCGACATGCTAGAAGTAATAGATAAAAAAAACTTACAAAAGACTCCGGGGGATGTGGGTTCTAGGCTGGTGGGGTACTATCTATAATAATAGTGCTTTATCAAGGTGCAAGTACTGTAGGAGCAAGTGCTAGGCTTTACAGATAGAGAATAGTCTACTTGGGAATCAAGTAGAGATTAAGTTTTTAGTTATAGGAAACGCTGGTTAGATCGGCAGTACAGTTCGAGGAAGGTAGTTTTAAGGGAAAATTTGAAGAGTGGAATTTAGGTAGCCCGAATAGTTTAACCTTGTTTAACCGCCGCTGCTCTCATGTGCAACAGTGGCAACTCCACGCTAAATCGCGCTAACGCGTGCTTTATAGCAGGGGGCTGGAAAAAACAGGAAA
This sequence comes from Protopterus annectens, assembly GCF_019279795.1. Lineage (NCBI taxonomy): Eukaryota > Metazoa > Chordata > Ceratodontiformes > Protopteridae > Protopterus > Protopterus annectens. The sequence goes on from NC_056745.1 coordinate 1,118,584,396, forward strand.
TGACCCAAAATGGCCAACGAATTACTAGTTGCTGTCTCTAACCACTCCTCTGAGGACAAACAAGCAGCTCAGTACTCCCCACTCCCACTGGTGAGTAAAGAAACTACCTCTGGCCACACAAGAAAATGGAGGAAACAGGAACCAAATACAAAGCCCAGGGATCAGCAAAATCTGATCTCTGGAACAACTAGCTAGGAAGGTTTAGGAAAAGAGAAGTATTTTTTTGTTTTTTTTTTTAGTTTTTTTGCAAACAGACAGAAAAAATACAGTAAATGAAATGCTTTGGTATTTGACTAAATTGCTATCAAAGGCTGGTACACTTGAGTGTATTAGCCTGTTTGTTACTTTTAAGCAAAACTTTAACCAATAAGTGCAATCAACAAGTTAAGCACAGAAAACAGGAAAATCAGGTAATAAAACAGTAATATAGGCACAAACAGTAGTCGAAAAGCTCAAAAGATCGAAAAATGCAAAATAAAATGTTTAAAAAATACTTATTATCAAGAAAGTTGCTTTTTCTGCTCTCTGCTGGCTTAGGAACTCTGCAGGGGACCATGAGGAGCTATGCCAAGTTCTCTAATGCCAGAAAAGCCCGCCAAAGCGTGCTTTATAGCAGGGGCTGGAAAAACAGGAAATGACCCAAAATGGCCAACGAATTACTAGTTGCTGTCTCTAACCACTCCTCTGAGGACAAACAAGCAGCTCAGTACTCCCCACTCCCACTGGTGAGTAAAGAAACTACCTCTGGCCACACAAGAAAATGGAGGAAACAGGAACCAAATACAAAGCCCAGGGATCAGCAAAATCTGATCATTGGAACAACTAGCTAGGAAAGTTTAGGAAAGGAGAAGTATTTTTTTTTTTTTTAGTTTTTTTGCAAACAGACAGAAAAAATACAGTAAATGCTTTGGTATTCGACTAAATTGCTATCAAAGGCTGGTACACTTGAGTGTATTAGCCTGTTTGTTACTTTTAAGCAAAACTTTAGCCAACAAGTGCAATCAACAATTTAAGCACAGAAAAACAGGAAAATCAGGTAATAAAACAGTAATATAGGCACAAACAGTAGTCGAAAAGCTCAAAAGATCGAAAAATGCAAAATAAAATGTTTAAAAATACTTATCAAGAAAGTTGCTTTTTCTGCTCTCTGCTGGCTTAGGAACTCTGCAGGGGACCACGAGGAGCTATGCCAAGTTCTCTAATGCCAGAAAAGCCCGCCAAAGCGTGCTTTATAGCAGGGGGCTGGAAAAAACAGGAAATGACCCAAAATGGCCAACAAATTACTAGTTGCTGTCTCTAACCACTCCTCTGAGGACAAACAAGCAGCTCAGTACTCCCCACTCCCACTGGTGAGTAAAGAAACTACCTCTGGCCACACAAGAAAATGGAGGAAACAGGAACCAAATACAAAGCCCAGGGATCAGCAAAATCTGATCACTGGAACAACTAGCTAGGAAAGTTTAGGAAAGGAGAAGTATTTTTTGGGGTTTTTAGTTTTTTTGCAAACAGACAGAAAAAATACAGTAAATGCTTTGGTATTCGACTAAATTGCTATCAAAGGCTGGTACACTTGTGTATTAGCCTGTTAGTTACTTTTAAGCAAAACTTTAGCCAACAAGTGCAATCAACAATTTAAGCACAGAAAAACAGGAAAATCAGGTAATAAAACAGTAATATAGGCACAAACAGTAGTCGAAAAGCTCAAAAGATCGAAAAATGCAAAATAAAATGTTTAAAAAATACTTATTATCAAGAAAGTTGCTTTTTCTGCTCTCTGCTGGCTTAGGAACTCTGCAGGGGACCACGAGGAGCCATGAACTCTTCTACATCCTGATAACTAGAAAACAGCAATGTTTAGCAATGGCAACCATGGTCCTTTAGCTATCAGAAACCTTAAGACCAATACCCAGTAATGTACTAAACTGAAACATACTCTCAGCCCCTATGAACATAGCTAACATATTAGCTGACAAGTTACATTTAACTAATATTTCTCCCCCATTTCCCTTAGCCATCCCATACTTGGCATTACATCTACACTCGAAATATCACATCTGAGGACGTTTTAAATACCCTCTCAGAGAAACACTGGTTCAGTAAGATTGAAAATGTACTGGAATGCTTCTTTATCAGTCTGAAGTACTGTCTCACTGCTAAATCAGTTTAATCACAGCCTCTCAGATAGTTTTGCACCAGAGGTGCAGAGTCATTCCCCAGAAAGGAGAGCCCCCACCAATGATCTTAGCAGGTATCGACCAATAGGCCTTACCATCATTATCTGTAAGATGACGTAGCACATCATCATAGACCAAGATATTAACATCTTACAATCCTTTGAACCAAACCAGTTTGGGTTTGTGAAAATAAGATCCCGGCTACTTATTCTAGTGAATTTCTTTGAAAAAGTCACGGAAGCATTGTTCAAGGGAAAAATCTGTACACACCATGTACCTCAACCTAGCCAAGGCCTTCCATACCACTTCATATATATATATGAGAGAGATGGAGAGAGAGAGATTTCACATAAGTATCAGATACAGATGCATAGCAGGTGAGTAAAAGTACTACTAAACTGGCCAGAATTATACACTTGAAATATTTGTGGTAACTATGTATGAATATTATTGTCCTGTAGAGCAATGACTATTGTACACAGTATTTGTATATTACATGCAAGTATGCGTACGTGACAAATTTATGGCGCAACAGCACAACGTCTGCAATAAGAAAAATGCATACTGTTTCCAATAGCATATTATCAGTAATCACAGCCATTTATGTAGTATGAAAAACATTAAATGTAATAACACAAAAAAATTTGGAAAATGAGAATTAATGTCATAAACAATCATCAGAATTAAGAATGGCTCCTATGTAGTGAAACTATAACATATCCTATGCAATGAAAGTATAATTACAGTATGGCTGCTATATAGTGAAACTAAAATAAAGTAAAATGATATACTTTGATGATAATTGGCCATGCAGATCTGCTCAGTTCCAAAGCTACTACATAAGGTCCAACTCATGCACAGGCAGAATTTTTTTTTAAATCAACCTCTCATACATATCACCCCATTTTATTTATTTTATTATTTATTTGCAGTTTGTCCATGATAGTCCACTGGGCCACATGAGCCCATTTTCAATGGAGTCCTAGGGAGAAAAGCTCCAGAAAAAGTACAAATACATAGTAGATAGAGCAGTAAAGATCTTGGTACAAAATTCTTGTAGTACACAAATTCTAAAAAACAATAGTGCAATACTCTTTGGCACAATAATACTGCATGGATTTTGTCTTCATGGTACTACTCTAGTTACAGCATTGCAATGCAACACTTATATCATGTGTCCCCATTTCTTTCCACAAAGACTACTGAGGTTGTCCTCAAAACTGTCTGTGCATACATATTTTTGTGCTGACTGCACACTTCATGTAAGCTGCAACAATCCAATCTGCATTCATAAAATAATGAGGGTGAAGAAATGCAAACAGTACCCTGTATAGCCTTAATAAATGTCTGTACGAAAAAGATAACTTAGTTTCTTCTGATAGTATCTGTCCTGATTATCCTACCATTCTACCAGTATTTGTCACATAAGGAGCACCCAGTGCACTAACTGAGTCATAAAAACAACTCTACCAGTCCTCTCTTCTTTCTTTGTATATTTGCTTACTGGGAAAGTCTGACTAGGCTAAAATATAGTGAATACCAAGCTTTCTGCAGGAGGGAGTGAGCCTCAGACATGCCACTGCTGCACAAGGAACCACTGGGCTTCACTATGGTGGTGATGGCCTATTTGTGTACACCATCATCTTGTTACACACCAATGACTGCAATACGGAATGGTCTTAGAGCAATGCTGCCTCCCCTAAGGTGGCAGTACCTATAAACTCAACCCAGCCAAGTCTCAAGTCTCCACCAGGACTGTATAGTCCATGGACCCCATTAACTAGGGTGTTACCTTATTCTTCTCATTGAGGGGTGAGAAGGCAAAGCATCAATATTAAATAAAGAAAAGATCCCATCACTATAATTTGATCCATTTGTAAAACTGTATCAAGATTGGGACTGAAATTGGTAATTTTATGGATGTTATAAACCTGTAACAATGTCTCATCAAACATGGGTGCCAGTTTCCACAGCTTCACCAAACATGGCTGACATGGTGATACTGCATGGAGGTGTGGGAAAAAATGGTTACCTAAATCAGGATCTGTCAGCCTGGAAGGGTAAGGTTTAGGGTGTGAAACCCTCTATTTGAATACAAATGGCTCACAGGAAAACTGTCTTTTTCTACAAATGCACCTAAAAGCTATTTAGAGTAATTTGCCTTCTTCTAAGCCATAGTGCATGTAATGCTTGACAGGTAGTGATGGCTGCACTATTCCAGATAAATACAGCTCTAACAAATTTACTACCATCCACCACAAAGACATCATACTGATCACTGCTGCAGTAGCCTAAGCTATATGGATTATATCCTGCAAGGATACAACAGCTGTCCAGATTCCAAAGGTTCAGAGCATCTTTCACATGCCCAAACCATTAGTCAGTTTAAGCTGAGCTGACTAAAAAGATCTGTTGCAGCCCTGAGCCCTCCAGAGCTTTATTGATGCCAAACAGTATGCTCCTCTGAGGCTTTGAAAATCAATGGTTGGCTTGTGCTGTTTTTTGCAGGGCAGATAAGTTCCCTTCAGGGAAAACAAAATAAGTTATCATTTCACTGTACTTTGCCTTAATCAGACCAAAAACAGAATACAATGCCTCTATTAGTACAGATCTATCTGAACATATAACACAGCTATGAAGACCCTAGAGATTCCTAATTAAAAAAAATGGACTAAAGGTCCCTAGCTACCAAGACACCTAAAGCTTTAACCCTTTATTCTAATATTACATGCTAAGGACTCAGCCCTCCTTAATCACTTAAACCTAAACAAATCAAATGCATTCTAATGGATACAAAAACATTCAATTGCCATCAGCAAATAAGATAAACCAGATGGATAGAATTGAATTATTATTATTCAATGTTCCCACCATTTCTACTTTGGCTGCAACAGACATCCATCTTCCTGCATGTATAAAACAGTTGTTTGTCTTTTCGGCTTTCGGTTAGGGGTTGCCACAGTGGAACTCCGGTCCGCTAATGATTGGCAGTCGATTTTTATGGTGCCGAGTTGCCAGTCCGATGCCCAACCTTCAGCGAAGGCACGCCCATTCACAAATGTCTATCAGAAGCCACTCAACCGCGGGGAGGACATGCAGATTCCACACAGAAGGCACTCCAGTGGAGAATCGAACAGGAGAACCTCTTGCTGCATGTATAAAACAGTGAAATCCTCAATTTCTTTAAGGCAAATCATGATGATTGGATGGGGGCCTACAAATTCATCACAGGTTTGAATTGTTTTGCATTCTGCGGAAAGGAGGCACACTATCATGATGAGTACTGACAAAGTGATTATAGTTCATGGACAGAGTCTGCCCTAACAAAATGAAGAAACACAAAATGGCAGACCAATTCAAGAAAAGTATAAAATGGTGGTAAAACACAGCAATGCACAAACAGTTTGCACAGCAAGATTCATGGTGCACATGGATGACAGCCATGCTAGTAACAACAGTAGTAATAGCACAGCAGTATGTGATGGGTCCACTATTACAACCAGTGTTCGCAATGTTGTGTGTCATGAATCTCCATGCCACCAAGGAAGATACAGACAGTACCTGGTCTGCTAACATCCAAAAGGCCAACAAGTTGTGCACCATTTCTGAATGGACAGGAATGCACTAAAAGATCTAGTAAAATTGTGCCATCCACAATCAAATGAGGGTGGATGTCTGCTGTGCTCAGTCCTGTGAACGCAATGGTATGGGTAGAATTGTCCATCTTAACTACAGGGACATTCCTGGAAACTATGTGTGATATGTTAGGCATATCACAGGCATCAAACTTGGGAATCCTAAACTAGTTCCAAAACATTATGCTACACCATGTGAAGGAGTGCAAAGGGCTGCTCAAGACATCAGAAAGGACAGAACCAATGGTGTACAGGCCATTTTATGGCATCATCCTTTTTCACTGAGGTTTTAGGAGGTATAGATTGCACCCATGTTGCTATCAAGAATCTACCATAAGAGGTTACTAGGCTAATGCCCCCAGGGACCTTATATGCCAAGCCAAGTTCAACAAATGTTCCCAAGGGTGTCTGGTTCAAGCAGACACTAAAATCAGCACTTACTACCCCTGTCCATGAGGGACACAGGTGTAGCCCCCCAGGGTGAATTTCCGGTTACCCATCCAATCATCCAAATTATGCTTAAATGGGGCCAACGAGGAGCTATTTTTTAACATGAATAGGAAGCTTGTTCCAAAGGTGGGGCAACCTTTGTGAGAAAATCAGCCTCCAACAAAAAATGACCTGGCTTAGTGCTCAAGTTATACAAACAGAGCTAGATTCTGCAGGTGTGAATCCAGTCTATGCTACAGCAATGTGCAACAATTTCAGAAAACAAAAAAAACAAAAACAAAACAAAACAAAAACAGTTCAAATAAGTAGGCACAATAAGCCTTCAACCAGCAATTCCCAACTTAGAAGGATGCCTGCTACCTCTCCTACCACATGAGTGTAGACTACAAACCTTCTTAATGTAAAAAAACTGGCCTGAAGCCCAAGTGTTTAAACCAAATCTAAGAGGCTTAGAACAACAGTTAATTAGGCTACTAACAAGCCGTAATAAATGCAGCAGAATAAATGCAAATGAACACTTTTAAGAACAAGCAGCAAAAGCAAAATAAAGTAAGAAAGTAGGAATAAACACAGATACAGTAAAAGCGGTTGAATAAAATGCATTTTTTTAGGTTAAGTGGGAAGGGAGGAAAGAGAAGATAATACAAGGTTGAGAAAAGTACAGTTTTGTACCTACCATAAATGTAGATGTTCGAAGATCCACATTGCTGCAGTCCTAACACTTGGGTAGTCCGCTGTCCCAGTCGGCCCGAATACCAAAGTATAAGGCTGACGTCGGTCAAGGCGCATTTGTCTGACATCAGGACGTCAGGGTACAAATGCGCATGACCGACGTCATATCCTCAGTCTTTTCTTGCCCCAGATGTCAGAAGACCCTAAAAAGATAAGGCCAAAACCAAAAAACACCAAACACTCCTGTACCTAATATATATACAATATATACAAATTTACCAAAATAGAACCCCACCCACACAACCACCCCTAAACACAGAGGGGAAGGAGGGAGGGATTGGACTGCAGCAATGTGGATCTTCGAACATCTACATTTATGGTAGGTACAAAACTGTACTATGTTCTTCATCTCACATTGCTGCAGTCCTAACACTTGGGTAGAATCCCAAAGCAGAGGTAAGGGAGGATGGCTAAACTATAATGAAGCAGGAGCTGCCAAAATGCCCTGCAACACAGCAGTGGCAAAACCAGCCCTGGATTTAGAATAGAGAGGAAGGTGGTAATGCTTGGAGAAAGTATGCACTGAACTCCAAGTAGCTGCCTCCAAAATATCCTTAGTTGCCACCCCTTAGAAATGCTGTTGAAGTGGCAGTAGCCCTAGTGGAATGAGGCCTAATCCCAGCTGGAATCTCCTTGCCATGATGGGAATAACAGAATGCAATGCAAAACCCAATCCACTTAGATATAGTTTGTTTTGACACAGGCTTGCCCTGAGAACTCAAAGCAAAAGAAACAAACAACTGCTGAGACTGCCTAAAATCCCTAGTCCTGCTTAAATAATAACGCAACTGCCTGTGTACATCTAAAGTGTGCAAAATCTTTTCCCACCTATTTTGGGGATCTGCATAAAAAGTAGGCAAATGAATAGTTTGGTTTAAAGCCACACTAGAAACCACTTTAGGCATAAAGGAAGGATTAGTACGTAATGATACCCTATCCTTATGGAAAATCAAAAAAGGCTCAACCGCCATAAGGGCCTGCAACTCAGAAACCCTTCTTGCAGAAGTAATGGCCAACAAAAAAGCAGTCTTCCATGACAAGTATTTCAATTCAGCAGTAGCCGCAGGCTCAAAAGGTTGTAGAGTAAGTTTCTCCAACACAAAATTGAGGTCCCAAGCAGGAGTAGGAGCTCTACGTGGGGGTCTTATATTCTTTGCCCCTCTAAGAAATTGCTTGAACAAAGGATGAGAAAACAATGGTGGGTCACAATCATAGTGAGCTGAAATTGCTGCAGCATGAATCTTAATGGAAGAGAAAGACAAACCTTTGTCCAATAACTCAGTAAGATATTGAAGAGCCACACTCAAATTAGGCTCAGAAACATCCAAATCCTTTGCTGCACTCCAAAATAAAAATCTCTTCCATTTTTCTGCATACACTTTACGTGTACTAGGTCTTCTGGCTTCCATAATCACATTCAAAACTTGTTGAGGAAGTTGAGACCTGCTGTGGTTCAAAACAGAATATGCCAGGCTGTTAGATGAAGAGAGTGAAGCTTGACATTGAGTAGATGACCGTCCCTCTGAGACAAAAGGTGTGGAATTAAAGGTAAAGGCCATGGAGGCTTCCTTACCAGATTCCTCAGTAATGGGTACCAGTGTTGCCGAGGCCAATCTGGAGCTATCAAAATCATCCTTGGCTTGTCTTGTCTGACCTTTAGGAGTACCTTTGGGAGGAGAGGCAGAGGAGGAAAGGCATACACATGAAGATTTTCCCAACTGAACGAAAGAGCATCCACTTTCCAAGCTGTGTGATGAAACCTTTTCGTGCAAAACTTTGGCAGCTGGTGGTTTAGTGGAGAAGCGAACAGATCTATGTCTGGAGTTCCCCATGACACTGTCAATTTTCAAATACATGAAGATCCAGTTTCCACTCGTGGGGATCCATGATTTGCCTGCTTAACACATCTGCTAAGGAGTTCTGTGCTCCTGGCAGAAACCTTGCCTGAAGATTTAGCTGCAAGCTGAGCGCAGTCTCCCACAAAATCATTGCTTGCCTGCATAGAGGATAAGAATGTGTTCCCCCTTGCTTGTTGATGTACCACATGACAGTTGTGTTGTCTGTTAGAATCAACACCTGCCCTGGAAGAAGTAACTCCTTGAAAGCCAGTAATGCAAACTGGACTGCTAACATCTCCTTCATGTTAATATGTAGATGCTGTAGTCTGGCAGGCCACTTGTCTTGTATCCACTTTCCATTCAGATGAGCTCCCCAAGCTATGTCTGAGGCATCTGTCGTTAGAATCTGACTCGCCTCTGGCCGGGTCACAGAGAGTCCCTTGTTTAGGTGACATTCCTGAGCCCACCACAAAAATTCCTTTTGAATGCAAGGTATTATTGGAATGACAGTGTCCAAATCCTGGCAGTGCTGTGTCCATACATTTTTAGATACCATTGCAGCTTCCTCATATGCAGTTTGGCATTGGGAAGCACCAGAATACAAGATGCCATGAACCCTAAGGCTTGAAGGACTGTCCTTGCAGTCAGCCCGGACTGAAGAGATAGTTGATGGAAGTAAAGGGAAAGATTCTTTTGTTTGTCCGGGGTTAAAAAGGCCATCTGGGCTGCTGTATTCAGTCTCACACCCAGAAAGCACATGTCTTGAGAGGGTACTAGACTGGACTTTATTTCGTTCACAGAATACCCCAGGCATCTTAGCACTGCTATCACATATTCCAGATGCTGAAGAAGCTCGTCCTTTTCTTGAGCCAGAATCAGACAGTCGTCCAAGTAAGGATAGATTTGTATTCCTTTTAGCCTGAAGAAAGCTACGACGAGCCAGAACTTTTGTGAATACTCTGGGCAGTAGATAAGCCAAAGGGCAATGCAGAGAACTGATAATGGGAATTTCCAGCTCGGAAACGCAGATACTTCCTGCAACTGAGTCTGATAGGCACATGAAGGTAAGCCTCCTTGAGATCTAAAGTTACCATCCAGTGATCTTTGCCCAGCAGAGGTAAAAGCTGTTGTAACGTCAACATTTTGAACTTGGGAATGTCCAGATAAGTGTTGAGGATAGACAAATCCAAAATTGGTCTCCACGTGTTCCCCTTTTTTGGTACTAGGAACAGGCGAGAATAAAATCCTAGGCCCCTTTCTGGCACAGGAACCGCTGAATGGCCCCTATCTGGAGTAACAGAGAAATTTGCTTGTGAGCCTCTTTTCTTTGCATAGGAGGAATGTCTGGCATGCCTTTGAAAGGAGGCAAGGTATGGAAATAAAACCTGTAACCATGGTGAACGATATCCAATACCCATCTGTCTTGGGTAATAACACTCCAATTTTCTTTGAAAAGTGCCAGCCTTCCTCCCAAAGGTGCTGCCAGACGAGAAGGCTCTGGCAGCTGAAAAGGCAGGTCATTGGGTCTGCTTACGAAAGGACTGACCCCTGCCCTCACCAGAAGACTGGGCAGGTGAACTCACTGTTCTAGGCCTAAAAGAACCTTGAGCTCTGCCCCTACCACGTCTAGATCTACCCCTAGACTGAGAATCATAAGAAGGATATGACCACCCCTTAGTAGGCCAATTTCTACTAAACTTTGGAGGCTGAACCTGCAAAAAATCTTTAACAGTCTGCATAGACTTAGCCTTGTCCTCCATTTTCTTTAAAACTGCTTCCACAGGCACCAAATAACACATCAGATTGTAAAGGAGCATCTAAAATCCTTGTCTTTACATGTTCAGCTAAATTCTGATCCCTCAGCCAGGCGTGCCTGCGAAGAACAGAACCAGTGGCAGCCACCCTCGAAGAGGCCTGTACAGCATCAAAACCACATTGCAAGGAATGCTTACCCACCTGTTCAGAAACATGAACTAAATCCTGCAACTCTTTACACTCAATACCTTCCGCCAGAGCATCTACCTTAGACTTCAATTGTGAAAGGAGATAATTTTGGTATTTCAACATGTGAAACTGGCAATTCAAAGCCCTCATGGCTAAAGTGGAAGAAGTGTACACCTTCTTTCCCCATCTATCCAAAGCCCTTGCCTCTTTATCAGAAGGAACAGGATTTTTAACAACAGAAGCCTTAACACCCTTCGGGCCCTGAGAAACAGTTTCTGGGAATGCCCTAGGACTCTTAAAAAGATACTTATGAGCTTCAGGCACCCTATAATACCTATCCGGTTTAACTGGGGCAGGAGGCAAAGAATCAGGGTTCAGGGAAGCCTCTGCAAAAACATCCTCTACCACATCCAGAACAGGAGGTATAGCCAAAGGCCTATGCTGGGGTAGAAACAAAAATTCCCTAAGCCTTTTCCTGGAATCAGAGAAATCTTGACCTTCCCATTTAAAATGCTCCCTCATGGAATGAAGAGTCTCTGAAAAGAAAAATCCTCAGGAGGAGAAGCGAAGGAGTAGAATCATCTACATCAGAATCAGAATAAGGAGGATACTCCTGCAAGTCTTCAGCCGAAGACTCAGAAGCCTCGAACACTGCTCAAAACTCTCAAGCTCAGGTTCCACCCTAGGCCTCTTATCAGGGGCATAGAACCTCTAATCATAGTAATCAAATCCTCTGCCATTTTAAGCATATGTTTCTTAGGCAGAGACCCTGGAGAACTAGCGGAGACCCCCACTGAAGTTAACCCTGGCCTGCCTCTAGAAGAAGCCTTGGAAACAGAAGGGAGGGCCTAACCACCTTAGGAAGGGAGGGAGAACAGCTACCTGAGAAGCCCCTTCCGCCTGGCCTACCTCCTGAGAGGACACATCTTGTAACAGTAAAGTCTCTCCCTGAGAATCCAAAGGAACTTCTGGTAGAACCACCGGCTCCACCGAGCCCTCTAAAGAACCGGCGTCCGGGACAGACGGTTCTTCCACCTAAACTTCGCTGCTTTGTCCTTGCGCTTTTAGAAGCGGGCCGGAGCATCCGACGGCATGTTGTAATTACAACGCTTCCCAAAACTAACCTGGCACAATCTAATCTTCTCTTAATAGTGCGTTTGTTAAATCTAGCACAAGAGCGACAGCCAACAACGCCGTGCTCAGGCCCTAAGCAAGGTATACACAAGGTATGGTAATCCCTATGAGGTATCTGTTTCCCACAAGAAATACAGTTATTCACTTTTTCTGACATCCGGTTAAATACTGAGGCAAGAAAAACAAAATATTCTAACGGGTACTTAGCCAACTTTGATTCGGTCTGAAACTCCGACTTCAGAAAATTTCAGAACGCCAACCTGCACTCGCAATACTGCTTCTGCATCGGACCATGCGGCAAAAAAGACTGAGGATATGACGTCGGTCATGCGCATTTGTACCCTGACGTCCTGATGTCAGACAAATGCGCCTTGACCGACGTCAGCCTTATACTTTGGTATTCGGGCCGACTGGGACAGCGGACTACCCAAGTGTTAGGACTGCAGCAATGTGAGATGAAGAACATCTAAGGGGGTGGCCCTTCCCAAATGATCTCTGTACTCACTAGAATGAGTTGAAGAGATGGGACTGGGAGGAGTGTCCAAAATCAGATTTAATAGTAGGGGTGAGCAACTCACAGCCACCAAGTTTAAGAACACAACAACAATTGGGCAGGTGGGAGGGAAAAATAAAATGCAACTAGAGATCAGCAATATTCAGGAAAAGTACAGCAAGCAGGCCAAACAAACAACCAGATGCAGAGACCTGGACTATATTTTAAGGGATGGGTTCCACTCCCCGAAATGTCTGGTGGTCTGTAATGCACAGGGTATTATATATAATGTGACTGTGCATCACCTGGACAGTTCACATGATGCACACATATGACCTATACTAAAGCTTGCTGTGAGAGCAGTATCGACATGTTCACGTAAAAAAGTAAGGCCTGATTGTGGGTACTGGTATGACCTACGTGGTCATTAGGATAAAATTGTCTTGAAACTCACATGAATCCTACTTTTTGCACTAAGCAGCCCATACACACTAAGTTGAATACCAAAAAGAAAAGGAAAACACCCCTCTTATACTGCTACACTGTAGCAGCAAAGACTGCAGTCTAAGTACTCTAATCTACTAAACCTATGCATTTAATAGTGCTTAATCACTGACAATTAGCCAGTTATTAAGAATGCCAAACATGACACAGAGAGACAGATCGCTCAGCAGGGGATGGAAATGCAGTAAGCTTGCTACATGATGGAAGCGCTTGAAGAGAATTTGTTTTTTAATCTATCCAATGTTGTTTTGAAAGAATTTCATATGAAAGTTTTAAGTAAAGGCCATTCCTATGTTCCTGTGCAATCTCCGAGACTGTCTGATGTTATTTTAGATTTAAGGTTATTTGGGCACAATGTAGTTTTAAAGAATATGTTCGGTACAGATGGTGGAGAACACATCAGTACCTTGCTAAAAAAACTGAGCACTTTTTCACCCCCCCCCCCCCCCCCCCCACATCCAGTAGTGGACAGCTTTTTAAGGACTTGTGAAAATGAGTTGACTGAATTGTTGCGCTCTGGGATATGCCAAAGTTTCTACAATCTTACTCAGGCCAAGAAGATGGCCTTGAATGAACTAATGAATAATGAAGACATTGTTATTAGACCTGGCAACAAAGTAGGTAAGGTTGTGGTAATGGGAAGACAATTTTATATAGACAAGATGTTAGCAATGTTGCAGGACAAGAGTACATGTTGCAAAGTTAGTTTCTTGCAGGCAAGGAAAATCACTACCAATGTTAAGAGTACTCTGAATGAGATGTTGGTTGGGTGCATTCTCTTGGAAGAAATAAACAATTTTGTGAATGTAGTACATCCTGTTTATCTAATCATAAAAGGTCTGCTTAAGTTGCACAAGAACAGGAATGCCCCCCCCCCCCCCCACACACACACACACAACCAATAGTAGCTGGACAAGGGTGGGTCACTGAATATATGTCCATGTGGGCAAAATGTAAACTGAGACCAGCCCTAACAATGGCACCAGCAATGTTAAAGGATACAGCCCACTTTTTACAGTTACACTCTGATTTTACTGAGAAGCAGGACAAAGAATGGAGCTTTATTTTTATCTTGTGTGTTAATAATCTTTTTACTGTTATCCCGAATTAATATGAGATAGCGGGTATCAAATAATTTTTGCCCAAGAATGGATTTTGGGATCAGTATTTAATACTACAGATATGCCTATTTTTACAGCTGATCTTAGATAATATTTTTATATTCCATGGCTCCTGTTTCTGGCAATGTTGGGATGTTGCAATGAGCACGGCATGTACTAACACATATGCCAATTTAGTGTCAGCCCATTGGAAAGACACAGACATGAAAAGAATGGATGGAGAACTCAAGTTGTTTTATAAAAGATTTGTAGATGATGTGATCCTTCTAATGGAGGGTACATTGCAGCAGTTGGAACCCTTTGTGCACTATCTGGAAGACCGTAATAGTTTTCTGAGACAAGATGCACTACTCAGAAAGAGAGATCAATTTTTTTGATCTCTCTTTGTGTGCTGTTTGGAAGACAATACTAGTTTTCTGAGATACAAGATGCACTACTCAGAAAGAGAGATCGATTTTTTGGATGTCAAATTGTTTAAGAATGAATCCTGCTGTAGGGAAACAACAATATACAGGAAGTCTTGTTGAAGAAATACCCTCTTTATAAGGATAGTATGCACCTCCAACATGTCTTTACCAATGTAGTTAAAGGACAAACACTTAAGATCTCGAGGCTATGTACTAGGGATAGTGTCTTTGAGTGGGAAACCGATCAACTGTTTTTGTGCTTCAAAGACATTGGATATAAGCGGCTCGATCTAGATGATGTTCAGGCTCAACGGAAGATCCTGAGGAATACTTGTGGACAGCCTTGGTTTGCTAACAGAGATCCGAATGAAGTTGAGAGAGATCCAATATGCTCCGATAATGGCCCTAGTCATCCTAGAATAGTTAAAAAGTATAATAATATTAGAAAGATTTCTGACAAGATTAGGAGCAAATGGAAATTTTTGTTAATGGATGATAGTTGGAGAGAAGCCCACATTTACCTTTAAAAATAACCTAAATCTGAAGAAGTTACTTTGTAGAGATGTCCAGCCTCCTAGATTACAGACTTTGGCTCCAAGTAAATGTGGTACCTATCCATGTTTACATTGCAAATCATGCTGACATATTAACACTGAAAATTTTTTCAGCATCTAGTTACATAGAAGGTTTATACACCAAGACCATATGTGACTTGCCATACAAAAAATGTGGTTTACATTGCTACATTCAGAATGTGCAGCAGTTTCTACGTGGCCAAGATGAATTGTATGCTGAAGCAACATATTCTACAACATATGAGTGATATTAAATTGATGTCTAAACATAATGCACTTGCCCGACATATGGAAACCCACCCTGGACATATTTTTGTGTTTATGGTTGTACACCTTCAGAATGTGAATTTGAGAGGTGGAGATGTAAATAGTCTGTTTATAATATGTAATGCTGGTATTATGCAATGCTGTATCTGCTTATCCTTGGAGCTTTTCTCCCCGGGCCTCCGCTGAAAATGGACATGCATCCAGTCGGACTATCCCGGTCAACAAATGTAAAATAAAAATAAAATAAAAATATGACGGAACTGAATGAAATTGAATAGAGTTAAGGGTGGACTGACCCCCTAGGTTGAATGATGTAATACCTGAGTGCAATACCTTTGAAACCTGTTTTCAAGGGGCAGAGATCTATTCATTGATTCCTATAGGCTCATGTAGCAGTTTTAATTCAAATGGAAATTTGCATGTAAATAATCTGATGAAGGTCTTTGGCCTGAAAGCACTTGCCCTTCTTTGTTCTTACAGTAAAAAGTTTTTTTATTATTTTAGCCACGGAGGTCTGATTTGGTTTTGTTGTTAGATGTCTCTAATGGACAGAGGCTTTCATTAAGTACATTTTTCTTCAATTAACACCCCCTGCACACAGGCACACATCTCTTAGCTACCTCCATACTAACAAATCCCCCTAATAGATGCCCAAGGCACTCTGGGACATACTAGATTGGGGTGCACGGGTAGACTTATAAAGGCCTTACTGATCATTAGCCTAGTAACAGCCTCTGTATCAGGAAGACTTCTACAGCGAAACAAACTTAATAATCTACTTATTTCCTTCCAAGACTTGAATAAACTATCTGGAACTTGGTTAGTTTATAGTTCTTAACTTTTATAACCACTGATAACATCATAATAAGATAAAACATGCATTTTATCAGTTCTGAGCATCATTTTATAATTGTATAATCTATCCAATCTTTCTCAAACATTACATAGCTCACTTAAGTCCTGCCTTCTTTTAAACTTCATTCCTCCCCTGTATGTACTGTTCCAACAATTCCCATTTTTCCTATGTAGTTTGCTCCTACTCTTTTCTAAATATATCAATTCCAGTTTTATCTCTGTTACTACATTCACTACTTCTAATATAGTTGGTTTAGATTTTGATTTCCATTTTCTAGTAATTGCTTTTTTTTGCAGCCACCATAATTAGACACAGCAAGGCCTAACCATGTCTAGACAATTCTGATTCAATTCTGATTCTGTATCTTACCTCAGAAAAATCATGTTCCTCGTCACACCAATATACTCACCCAGCATCTCTGGCAGTGAGGGAATCCTTAATGTCTGCCAGCTCACTGCACTCCCAGAAAATACGTTCCCAATTACTTCTTTCTTCCCCATTTCACCTCCAACATGTGCTGTTCTTCTCAAGAAAAATTCTCTAGAGTCTACTTGGGGTATAAAAATATATATGCAAACATTTCCAAGCAAAAATCCTAAATCTAGATTTTGTTGCATATTTGAGAGAGATACATATATCCTCACATTGTTTCTTTGATAATTGCTTATCCAGTCTCTCTTCCGAATCCTTTCTAACCTCCTCTGATTGATTCTTATAGTTATCATGCAATATTTTATATGCTCCACTAATTATTCATTTTGTAACGTCAGCTTTTGTTCTAGATTCTATTAAAAATTCTACCAGTGCTGGTCTTTCGTTTAGGACCCCCCTACTTCTTTCTCTTTGCCTATACTCTGATATCAATCCTTGATAGGGAAGGCATTCTTAAAGCTGCAGTCCAAAAATTCTTGGCTTCTTCCTATTCTATCATCTTTCCCTCTCTAGTTATTTGCTCCCAATACCTTGGTTCCTTTGCCAGTTTTGTCCAATAAATTCCAGCCCCCTCTTTTCTATTGTCTATATCCCTAACTGCAGTCTTCCCTATCTGCAAAATCTCCTTTCTGTATTACTGTTTTGGCCTAGTTCTTAGGATACTTTCTGCTACTTCATAGATTATAATATTCTGTATGATTATTGTTATTCTCCTTGAAGGCCTGCATCTAAAATCCCAGTCTATCATTGTTTTTTGATCTTCCCCCTGTTTCATCATCATCGCTTTCCACTTTGAATTATAGTTTTCTACTTGTGCTATGTATAGGAGCCTTAATTGTGCAGTTCTGAAATACTCCCTTCAAATGGGGTAATCCCAATCTGCTCTGTTCTACTGGAAGAATCAGCTTATCCCACTTGACTCTTGCAATCTCTCCCTCTCAGATAAAGTCCTTCAGCTCTTTATTAATTGCTATCCACAACTTCTCTTTCTGTTGATAAAAAATATGCCTGACCCCTGTATAAGACTAATAATGGGACTAAAAACGTTTTAACTGTTTGTATCTTACTATAAATATCCATATAACAAAGCTTCCATTTTCTTAGTTTTTGCATTATCTTTAGTTTAGTCTCTTCCCACATATCCTTAGCTGCCACACCAGAATAATTTTTAATCCATACTCCTAAATACTTGATTATATCGTGTCCCCATAAATATGGAGATTGCTGTAGCAATTCATATGTGGGTACACAATTTACCACTATTGCCTTTGTTTTAGCTTCATTAATTTTGTATCCCAAAAAGATTTGAAACTCTCTCAATATGTTCCATGGCACTGTAACGTCTCTTTCTGGTTTTGTCAGGTATAAAATAGTATCATCTGCAAAACAGGGCCAGCTTTTCTTGCCTACCATACCAATTTATATCCTTGAATGTCTTTGCCAATGGTTCTAAATGTAATACAAATAACAAAGGGGAAAGAGGACTCCCCCCCCCCGTTTGTTTTCTCTGCTCAAGCAGAAATCATCAGAGAGGACCCCACCCACTTTAATTTTCACCTCCGATCCCTCATATATATGCCTATTCAACCTTATAAATTTTTCAGGCAATGCAAATGTTTCCATTGCCCTGCTCAAAGTCCCAACTTCGGTGAGAAGTAACTTCCATGCATGTTTTATGGTGATAGGGCAGATGGAATGAATGTGCCATGCCAAGAATGTCACTGGACTGCTCTCCACAAAAACCTAAAACAGGCCATATATTATCCAAAGATAAAATGGAAACTTTATCTGAACAAAAGCTGTAGACCAATTTAAGAGGGCCAGAGTATGTCAATACTTTTAGATTATGTCACTAAGTGTCTCACTGTGGACTGTAAATAATAAGATCATTATCAGGCAGCCACAGGTAAGCACTTACATTCATGACCTACACTGTCAAACAGCAAATTACTACCTCTGAACTGCACACATACAAACATACTCAAACATAATGCACAATCACCCACCTAATCTATATAAAAAGTCACACAGAATGATTGGCTGATAAACTGTCACAAAGTCTAAAACAAACTTACTTTTTAAGAAAGAAATAACGTTGATGTAATGAAATATAACAGTACAAAATGGTAAGCTTTTCAAGGCACAGAGCACTGCAATACAAAATGCACTAAATACATAATTCCTACTTAACTGCTCCTCCACCAGTTATACCCAGCAGGAGATGACATCAATACTTCATCATCTTCCATACATAAAATGTTCACATACTGTACCTGTAATGTTCAGCTGTGTGGGATAAAGAAGTTTCTATACAGCTGATAAATTCTCCAAATGACCACCATAAAAGCAAACTACTATCTAAATACAAAAGCACAGTTATTATCTCTAACACTTACTACAACACTACCCAAATCCAGAAGACCTTTTCACAAAACCTACTGATTGTGATTCATAAGTCCATTCTCACTGGCCACAAAAGACTAAACTTCTAAATAATAATATAAGAAAACTGTACTAACCTCCCGTTCCCCCTTTACTGCCACAATGAGTTATCAGAGTTGAATTCTATGGAAAGTGACAAACATGCATCACCTCCTAAAAAGAATACCCAACCACACCCCAACCAATAAAAAAAAGAATGTATCCAGTTAATTGAGAAAATAAACAATTTGTGCATAATGCATTATCTTGTTAACAAAGCCAAATAAATGTACTGAATAAATTAATGCATTTTAAAATAAACAGCTAGCTGTTTATCAATTAAATAAAAATCAGGATCAATGCACAATACAGTGCAGTTAGCAATTCATCAAAGCTGAGCACAGCCATTTTCACCTCTGGTGGCACCCATTGTTTAATGCAGTGTCCAGGATTAAAAACCAACACATACTCAAGGATGATGGCAGCAAGCTTGGAATAATTCACACAAAACTGATTAAGTGAAGCTCCTCTTACCACGTACAGTGCCGAAGGATGACTTGATTTTCCAAATATTTTTATACTTTTATTCAACCTTTTAGTTAATGTGGTAAACAAAAGGAAAATGGATTTTGTGTTTATATTAAAATATGCAGAAAATGCTAAAAATATGTGCATGATTTTTAAGAGCCCTGTTCATGAGCTTGCAACAGACATGAGCAGTTATGAAAAATAAAAATTACAGTGAAAGTTACTCAAGTTGAGAGCTATGCAAATAATCTGTCATGATAGGTAACACATTTTGAATGACCATTTCATCTCACTGAAAGAACCAAAACCTCAAAAAATGTGGTTTAGGTTACACTTTCCTAAAGTGGTATCATAAGATGGCATGCAGCACAGATGTAGAGCACACAAGTAAATATACTATTAACTACCACTGAATTATAAATTTGTTATATTTATGTTAGAATATCATGGGCCTTGCAATGCACTGACCACTGCACACACAGTTCATATATCATGTATAAAACTGAGTACATGGCATTTTTATGGCACATCTATACACTGTACACACACTGAGAAAAAGGCACACACAGAGATGTGCCATCCAGTTATAATCTGATTTGAATTCTACTCTAATTTCAGATGACAATATTTCTTTCCACCTATTCAAGTTATTCTTGTAACAATTTCAGGACAGGACCTCCCAATAATACTACTTTCATTTTATTTTTTATAAATTGAAGCCCAGGGAGAAAAGAACTAAAAGCAAATCAACTTATATATGAAAGAATTTTGGAAACTAGAATATATACACACTAAATGCAATACACAGAAGAATTTACAAACAACAAATTTCAGAAACCATAACATATAGAAAGTAAACGCAGTGCATAAAAAATGCAAAAAAAAAAAACGGATGCAGTTAAAGTGCATAGTAACATTTACAGTGGGAAACATAACACGTAGTAAAATCATTTTTAAAGAGCCTAATACCTTTTACGGAAAGTAAGTAACAAAATCTGAACTATATGCAGATGAATCCAAACATGTAAAATATGTGTATTTTGCTATAATATATATAGAAAAATAATTTATTACACCAAGCTATCAAATTCTGTGATGAGGATCAGATCCAAAAATGGCACAACAGCTTCAATAGAGGAGTTATATGCCCATTTAAAGATATACTCAGAGCTGGTAATCCCTAAAAGAACAAAATATAATGGGAAATTCAAAAGCAAACCTCCATTGTGGCCCTCCAACATAAACTTTACTTTGAAGGAAAACAAAAACAGCAGATCCCAAACCCACTCATATCAAGAGTAGTATCAGAAATATTTCTCAAAACTGAAAAATACTACCAGATCTTCTAAAGTAGTACATGAAAATAGGTTAGCATCTGAAGCCAAGGATAGTCGCAAATCATTTTTTTTTACTTTTGTTGGGAAACTAAGGTATAACACCCAGCACAACTCTGGACTTATTCAAAATGTCTCCACCTAGCTGGACCCAAAAGACACTGCCAACATACTAGTAAGCACATTCAGTGCTAATTTTATCCAAGTGACTTGTTTCCTAAGTCCATATACTCCTGAATCATTTAAACCCCATATTATCACAAAGGAACATGCAACAAAAGGTTCCTTCTAAGAACAGTATACTGCTGGGGTGAGGCCTCTCCACAAGGCAGGCCTCACCACTGACCCCAGGAACTATATACCCATCAACATGATGAGTCTCATCTGCAAAGCCACATAATGTGTTACAACTGATCTATTAAACCATGATTACAAAATTCTCATTAGACTTGAAGTGCAGCAGGTTAGCTTTGTCAATGTAAGCTCTGGCCTAATGAATTTGGTTAATTAATTCAAATGGATTAGGCTGGCTATCAACTGGCGTCAAGCTGTTCAAATGGTGTATTTTGACCAAGCCAAGGCAATGGACTGCATACCCATGCTAGCACTTTAAGTATGTGCAGTGCTTTGAAATAAATTCCTATGTGATAAGATGGATAGGAAAATGGTTAAACGACAGATTCCACACAGTGAGCATTGCAGGTGTCTCATCAGCAAGTATCCACAAAAACAATTATTAGTAGAAAAACTGTGCTTAGACCATAACCACACCAACTTTCACTTAAAAAAATAAGCACTGTGGAGGTGCAGGATTAAAAATGCCACCAACGATTAAAGTCCATAAAACTTTAATAAACTTTCAAAACAAGAAAAACATATATAACACAAACACTTAACTTAATCAACAAGTTTTTCATCCCTAAAACACTGGGACTTCTTCAGATACTAAACACAGCCCATACTTTCCTCCCTTTAAATACATACAGTTAATCCAATTAATCAATTAATTAAGCCTCAATGAATATTCATAATGAAATAAATAGATGACAAAAATGCAAAGCAGAACAATATAACAATGCAGGCAATCTAAAATAATGAAAGGTTCTGTAAAATATTGTGAATACATAGGTTCATAGGTTCATACTAGGCTATCTGCCCTAGGGCATTTATAAGCCTAGCCAGAATGTGTTTGGCTTTCACCACCCATTTTAAATTTATTTTGCTATGTCCTTTTTCGAGGTTAGTATACTGTGCCTCTGTCTAACAGTGACACAGAAGTGATACCCGGGGTAAACCTACGATCTCCCATCCACTCATCAAGATTCCTCTTGAAGAGAGTCAATGAGGGACTCTGCCTAACCTGGACTGGGATTTTATTCCAGAGTGAAGGGAGCCTCTGGGTTATGAATCTGTCCCTCCAGCATGTCCTATTTATTTCAGTGCTGAGGTTCAAGTCTCTCGAGCGTGTAGCTCGATGGGATTTGGATTTTCTGAGGTGCAGCATGTCCATTAATTCCAGATTGGACATGGCTTTATACGTCAGGCACAGATCGCCTCTGAACAGGTGGTATGCCACTGAGTAGAGCTGGAGTTTCTTTAACCGGGCAGCATATGGCATCTGTTTGAGCCCTTTGATCCTCTTGGTGAGGTACTTTTGGGGTCTTTCCAGTTGCTGCAGGTGTCTGGTAAGGTACATCCCAAAAGGGGCATTGTACTCAATTATGGGCCTGATGAGGGATGAGTAAAGAGGCACGATGACGTCCCCTGATCTAGATGTGAATCCCTTCATGATTAGGTGGGCTATATAAAATGTTTTTCTAACCACTTTGGCCACGTGGTTGTCAAATGAGAGATTGCTATCAACTTGGGTCCCCAGGTCCCTAATTACTTCTTCTGTACTTAATGGATTACCATCTATGTGGTAATTTGTGGGCACTTTGTTTTTGCCAAAGGGATGACTATACACTTTTGGCATTTAGCTTGAGGCCATGGCTCTGGCACCAGTTGTCTGTTTCTATGAGGCCCTTTTGGAGGATGCTTGTGTCGGCTGGAGAGTCGATTATGGCGCCCAGTTTGCAGTCATCTGCGAACTTGGTCAGCCACAGTCCTTCCGTGTTGGCCTGTACCTCCGAGAAATATATACCGAACAAGAGAGGTTCCAGGACTGAGCCTTGTGGGACACCACTTGTAACTGGTTTGGAGTCTGACATGGCTCCAGCAATTCTAACCATGTGGGTTCTGTCCTTGAGCCAATTTGCAATCCATCTAGTGACATAAGGGTTTATATTTAAGCTGGTGAGCTTATCTATAATGCCCGAGTGGGGTATTGTATCGAAGGCTTTTGCGAGGTCCAGGTAGGCTGTGTGGACCACCTTCCCCTCGTCAATGGCCTTGGTGACTGTTTCAAAGAAATCAACCAGGTTTAAGAGGCAGGATCTGCCCTTAACAAAGCCGAACTGGGTAGGATCCAGTGTTTGTAGGTCACCAATATCTTTATTTATGAGGTCCATGATGATCCTTACCATAGCTTTGCAGACCAAGCTAGTCAGGCTTATGGGGCGATAGTTTCCAGGATCCGTTGAGGCACCACCTTTATGGAGAGGGACCACTGTTGCTGTACGCCACTCTTTGGGCACATATCCTGTAGTAAGGCTGAGATTGAACAGTAGATTTATGTTTGGGTTTAGCTCTTCTTGGAGTTCATGTAGGACGCAGCCCGGGACACCGTCTGGTCCCATTGATGCTGTGTTTTTTGCTTTGGAGAGGGCGGCTCTTACCTGAGCATCTGAGATGTCAGGGGAGCAGCACTCTGCTGGGATAGATATTTGCCCTTTTGGTGAGGGGGGGGGGGGAATTTGCGCTGAACCTGTCAGCTAGGATGTTGGCAATGTCTGTGGGTTCGGTGTATTTTTTGTCATTTTGGACTAATTCTGAGCATATCTGGGAATTACCACCCAGGTTCCTAACATAACTAAAGAAAGCCTTGTGATTATCCTTAGTGTCCTGTGCAATTTTTCTCTCGAAGGTGGCCTTAGACAATTTTATGTGTACCCGTAGTTTTTTTGCTAATACTGATCAGTGATACCTTCCCTTTTTGGGATTTTGCTCTATCATTTAGTAGCTTCCTCCTTCTATTGTATAGTTTGTTTATGGCTGGGGTCCACCAGACAGGATGTCTGCCTTTGGAGGATTGGATCTTGGTTTTATTTGGGATCCCATGATCCATGCTTACATATTAAGATCTTTAAGAATATCCTATAAAAATTATTATATTAAGCCACCTTATTAATAAATTTGTCAAATAAATTTTCCAAATTCCACCATCATAACATATTCCATCTAATGCTTCCCTCTAGTGGCCATAGTAATAAATACTTGTCTTATCTTCAATGAATGAATAATTAAAATAAATCAATAAATAAAGAGCAAGTCCCCTAAAATTACTATGTTAAAAATGCTAATATTTGTTTAAGGATATATAAATTACAAAAGTTTTTTAGCGCCATGTACCTTAATCAACTTTACAAAAATATGAGTCAATTCCCATAATGTATTTATAACCTAGTTGCTCTCAAGTTCAATACCAGTGAAATGTTATCATTTAAACAAGGGGGCCTCATTTGCTTGTAAAACCAATTGCCAATGCATTTCTCGATATTCTAGTTTTTCTTCCCAAAGGCCTCCTCTTATATTCCATAGTAATGTTTCCAGTATAAAGAAAGAGAACTTGACACACTTTACAGTTTAATGTATGTTTATACAAAGCATTATTAATACCTGGGTCTTGATATTGTAATAAGGTTCATATATTCTCCTTTTCAGGGCTCTTTCAGTTTTACCCACATAGAAAGCCCTACATACCACACAAGCTGCCAAATAAATCACCCCATGTCTATCACAGTTACTATATTCTTTAGCCTGTATCAATCTATCACTACTGGGAATATATGTATTATTTGCATTACTAATATAAGTGCACTGTGTGCACTATCCACACTTTTAAATTCCCTTTAACTCTTCCTTGAGCAACTCTTTTCATACTTTCCAATACATTCTTAATGTTTGAACATTTTTTTTGTAAATGAATTGAATAGGTCCCTTAAATAAATTATCCACATCTGTAAAATATCTAAATAACTCTCAATAGGTGTTTAATAGTGCTCCTTATAATGGTCACATCTTTGTTGTAATTCATTATAAAAGCATCTCTATATTCTATCTTGCCCTCACTGTTATTTTCATACCTACAATTCTTTTTACTATTAATCATAATTATTGTGAATCATTTTTCCCTAGTAAAGGGGAGAACTTATCCATTCTGGTCTCTTTTACTTCTATGATCACCTCACCTAATAATTTTTCTGGATACTTTCTGTCCAGAAATATAGTCTTTATTGCTTCACACTCCATAAGGAAATCACCCACTTCAGATGTCATACTAGAGGCCCTTAAAAATCGACCTTTTAAAATACTAAGTTTTTGCTAATATTGTACATAAGGGAAATTAACATATATATTTTTTCTCCCACACTTGTAATATAATATTGGCATAACTGGGAGCACAACCTGCACCCATAGCCACATCACTTATTTGTTTAAAAAATTCCCCCTCTAAAGAGATGAAATTGTTTTCAAGTATGATTTCCATTAATTCTAAAAGAATACTAAAATCCTGAAAACCAAACATGCCCATTTCTAAAATGGCTTCTTCAAACCACTGTAGACCTAGTTCATAAGGGATGATGGAAAACAAAGATCTATAATATCGACTGTAGCAAAAATAATGTTCTCTTTATATAATCTATTATCCACCACCTTTAAGAAGTCTCAAGAATCCTTAAGAAAACCTGTATGTTGGGTTCCCACTTCCTTTAATTTTGTGTCTATATATAATGCTAAAGAATGTGTTTTGGACCCATTTACGGCCACCATAGGTCTCATAGGTGAATCCGCTGCATTTTTATGCACCATAAGGATTCCAAATACAGATGGTATAATAGGCTTATCTGTTTTTAAAAAGTTATATACTTCCATATTTATTAAACCTTTAAACAACATATCATAGAAAGCACAATCTATTTTACTATAAACTATATTTATTTCATTCCTGGGTACCCTTTCATATTTACTTGTGTCCCCCAAAATTTTCATAATTTTCCCTGCATTTATTATGTTGTTCATTCCAACCACCCTTCCCACTTTATCTGAACTCATAACTCTTATATTTCATTGATCCTAATTTTGTTTAATAAATCTACTTCTTCTTTAGGTAAATTAGGCCTTGGGCTATTTTTCTCTAACTTGTTTCATAGGTAGGTACTAGGCTATCAGCCCTGGGGCCTATACAAGCCCAGCCAAAAAGGTACCCTGGCTTTTGCCACCCAAGAAAATTATTTTCCTGTGCCACTGTCGAGCAGAGCCATAGAGGTGATCCCCAGGGTGAATTTCCTATTTCCCATCCAATCATCAAGATTTTTCTTGAAGAGTGCTAATGAGGAGCTTTGTTTGATATAGATAGGTAGTTTATTCCAGAGTATGGGAAGTCTCTGGGACAGGAATTTATCCCTCCGGCATGTTCTGTTTATTGTGGTGACAAGGTTTAGGTCCCTAGAGCGTGTAGCTCAGAGGGATTGGGATTTCTTGCTGTGGAGCATGTCCAACAGCTCTGGGTTTGACATAGCTTTGTATGTTAGGCAGAAATCACCTCTGAGTAGGCAATATGCGACGGAGTAAAGCTGGAGTTTTTTGAGACAGTCTGCGTAGGGCATCTGTTTGAGGCCGGTAATTCTTTTTGTGAGGTATTTCTGTGGCCTTTCCAGTTGTTGTAGATGTCTTGTGAGGTACATACCAAAAGGGGCATTGTACTCTATAATGGGTCTAATAAGTGACGAGTAGAGGGGAACAATGACCTCTTTTTTTCTGGATGAGAAACCTTTTGTGATGAGGTGTGCCATGTAGAAATCTTTCCTGACTACTGTGGCAATGTGATTATCAAAGGAGAGACTACTGTCCACCTGTGTCCCAAAGTCTCTTATCACACTTTCGGTGTTAAGTATACTACCGCCTATGTTGTAGTTCATGGGTACAGAGTTTTTACCAAAGGGGATGACAATGCACTTTTTAGCATTGTGCTTGAGGCCATGGCTTTGACACCAGGCATCTGTCTCAGTGAGGCCCTTTTGTAAGATGTCCACATCATTAGGAGTTTCGATTATGGCTCCTAGTTTGCAGTCATCTGCGAACTTCGTTAGCCAAAGACCTTCTGTGTTAGCCTGTACTTCAGACAAGTAGATACCAAACAGGACTGAACCCTGTGGTACTCCAATTGTCACTGGTCTAAAGTCGGATTTGGAGTCTGCTACTTTCACAGTGTGAGTTCTGTCAGTCAGCCAGTTGGCAACCCATCTTGTGACAAAGGGATTTATACCTAGTTTAGTGAGTTTATCTATAATTCCAGAATGGGGGGTGGTGTTGAAAGCCTTGGCAAGATCTAGATAGGTTGTGTGAACCACCTTACCCTTGTCTACGGCTTTGGTGACTGCTTCAAAGAAGTCTATCAGGTTTAGGAGACATGATCTGCCTTTTACAAACCCGAAATGGGTGGGGTCCAGAGTTTGGAGATTACCAATGTCTTTGTTTATAAGTTCCATGATGATATGTTCCATGGCCTTGCAGACCAGACTCGTCAGGCTAATGGGGCGGTAGTTCCCGGGGTCTGTGGTGGCTCCCCCCTTGTGGAGTGGGATAACCGTCGCTGTGTGCCATCCAGCAGGCACAAAGCCTGTGGTGAGGCTATGACTGAACATGGTACTTAGGTGGGGTGCCAGTTCGTTCTGTAGTTCGTGTAGAACACAGCCTGGGATGTTGTCTGGTCCCATGGATGCTGTGTGCTTGGCTTTGGAGAGTGTGGTTTTTACCTGTGCAGCCGTGATTACAGGAACTTTGCATTCTTCCGGAACACAGATGGGCTCTTTAGGGGGTGAGAGGGGGGTAAAGTTAGCACTGAACCTATCTGCCAGGATGTTGGCAATATCAGTTGGGTCTGTATATTTAGTGCCATTGTGCTGTAACTCAGAGAAGATCTGAGTGCTGCCATTGAGATTCTTGACATGGCTATAGAATGCTTTGTGGTTGTCTTTAGAATCAGTGGCGATTTCGTTTTCGTAACTAGCTTTGGAGAATTTTATCAGGGATCGCAGCTTCTTACTGAGGCTGACCAGGGAGCTCCTCTACTCATGGGATTTTACTCCCTTTTGCAACAGTTTCTTCCTTCTGTTGTACAGTTTTTTTTTTATGGCAGGGGACCACCAGACTGGCTTCCTTTTTTTGGAGGATAGCGTCTTGATTCTGTTTGGGATAGCACGATCCATGCACTCATGTAAGTGCTCATTAAAGTGCAGTTGTGTAGGATTCAGTAGTCATAACTGTATTGTCCATCTGCATGGGTGTCCTGAAGTTCACCACTTCTGTCTTAAGAAGCATGAAGTTGGCTTTGGAGAAATTTTTCCTTAATGGGGGGTGGGGGCAGGATGTGGATATCTAGGGTAATTAGCTTATGGTCGGATCAGACCAATGAGGCGTTGACTTCAGGTGTGGAACACCAGTCACTCATGTTGGTAATGACTAGATCTAGGATACTGTTGCCCCTGGTGGGGGTGTGGATAAGTTGATCCAGAGCATTGGAGTTTATGAATTCCAGAAAGCATTGAGCGAAGGAGTTGGTACAAGAGTAGTTTTCCCAGTTAATGGAGGGGTAGTTGAAATTGCCCATTACTAGGGTGTTTGGTTGAACTCTGATATTTTCCAGTACATCAAGAAAAGAGGAGTGGGAATCCTGGGGCATGGTGGGTGATCTGTAGCAAGCTACAATTTGGATTGCAGTTTTGCCCAGAGTTAGTTGCACTTGAATAACCTCAGCTGCATTATGCTGAGCAACTAGCCTGGAGGTGTGGATATCCTTAATGAATATGGACACACCTCCGCCTTTGGTGTTCCAGTCCAGGTTACATGGCAGAAAAGTGTGGTATGAGTTACAGCCTGGTAGTGCAGGGGTGCTCTCTGAAGCCTTGAACCAGGTCTCAGTCACTGCACAGACATCGATGTTATCCATTTTAAGGAGTGCCTCGAGTGAGTGCATTTTGAGATTTAAACTTCTAGCACTGAGTAGCATCACCCTCAGTTTTTGCTTGCCTGTTCGTGTTATGGTGCTGAATTTGTCATTTGAACCTTGCCTAAAAAAGGCACTATAGGGGCGGCAAGAACCTTAGCCAGTATCCGGAATCCCAGGGGTGACAGGTGCAGGCCATCTCTGGCAAAGCATCGTGGTCTGTCGACCATGTCGTCCCAGGCAGACAGATACTGGATCCCTTTCGAATGGCACCAGAAGCTTAGCCAATTGTTGAAGTCAATCATTTTGTCCTTGTACTGCATTAGCGGACCGGAGTTCCACTGTGGCGACCCCTAACTGGGAAAAGCCGAAAGATACAACAACAACTGTGGCATCATTCTGGGTGATGGCAGAATGCTACTCAGGGCTAGGGTCATACCTGCCTGGGCTACAAGATCGGAGAGCTCTTCCGTGTCTCTTTTCATATAGTCCAGGGAGGTACATCTCAGGTCGGTCACAACAACATGGACAATGACAGAGTCATATTTGTACTTGTTGTGGAGTGACCTGAGTGCATGGGTTATGTGGCGGATCCTGGCACCTGAAAGGCAGCTGACAGTAACCTTCTCCTTGTTTAGCCTGGTGAGTGGGACATCAATGTGCCTGACTATAGAGTCACCTATGACTAGTGTGTTGGGTACGTTGTTTTGCCTTATTGGCTGTGGTTGAGTGGCACACTGAGTCTGCGGGCTATGTGTTATTTGGGTTGTGTTGGGGGTGGAAGTTGCTTACATTTCTGCTTTGGAGGTCTCTGTTGCTTGAGCAGATTATTATTGAGAGCCTCCGCAAATGTTTTTGTGTTTCTATGTGTGGATTTTGGTGGTGTAGATTTAGTGAGACTATGTGATGATTGTGGTGTGGTGCAAGTGTTTACACCTTCTCCTCTTGACTGTCAAGTTCAGTCTTGATTGGAGAGAGCTTTACCTCCAGTTTGGCTAGATAAGTGCACCTCTCACAGGTTCTAGTGTTGGGTGGTAGGAGGAGAGGGTTGTCTGTGTACATGAGGCAATTTCTACATTGCCCCAAGACACGATTCATCAGATAGACAGGAGAGAACACTGGGAGCTGGCCCTTGGACATGCCTGAATAGAAAACTATTTTCCTCTAGATAAGTGAGTACAAGAGCTGTTTTTCTCTAAGCAAGTGAGGAAAGTAAGTACCAAAACTGTTTTCCTCTAGGTAATGAGGAAGGTTGAGTGCTGTAGTAATTAGTAGGTTATTTAGTGCTTATGGTCGGATCATCTGTTCTGAACAAGTGCTGATCACGAATAAGCAAATTCAAGTGCTAAAACTAAGAATCTATATCTGGACTAAACTAGTTACAGGAAAGGGAGGAAACAAGTGAAAATGCAGGCTTTTAAATCAGAAAGTTGAGAGAGATGGAAAAACTGCCCAAACGGCCAATAACTACAATTTCTGGGCCAGAACCACTCCTTATGTGGTAGATAGGTTACCTAGTGCTTACCACTCCCACTGATAAGCTAGAAGGCTTCCCTCCAACACAGAAAGCTTTCTTAATTATTTTTCTACTATCACTTCAAAATTCTTTAATTGTGGGGGGACAACGGGTTATATGTACTTTTTCTTTTAAGTCCTAAATCTAATTTATTATCAATATATCATTTTTAGAAAATAAATATTCCAAATTCTTTAAATGTTTAAATGTTTATGGTAAACATTTTAAGATCCAAGATTAACTTAACATAACTCCTCACTAGGTATGAATTTAAAACCTTTCATAAATAAGTTAAAATGTCTTATTCAAACTAATACTACTATAATTAAAAATATTATAAAATTCTTATAAGAGTTTGTATAACTATTTACTTGGATAATTTTCTCCTTGTGTGTATTGTCTAAACATTCTTTCCTGTGGGACTTTCTATTCTTACGGTCTCCTCTTTTAAATTTCACCCTG
Organism: Protopterus annectens; assembly: GCF_019279795.1. NCBI lineage: Eukaryota > Metazoa > Chordata > Ceratodontiformes > Protopteridae > Protopterus > Protopterus annectens. The sequence goes on from NC_056745.1 coordinate 1,118,615,326, forward strand.
TTTTGTAATTGTATTGACAGCAGTTTACTGGTCGGTTTTTGATTCTCTCCGACTGTCATAAAGGGGGGTACTCTAAAGGGTCCTTATGCCCCAAATCATCCTCTTGTCTATTGCTTCTATTAACACCATACTCAAAATCATCATAATGTTTTCATTATCCCTCCTGTAATCTCTTCCTCCTTGTTCATGCCTCCCTTGTGTTTCATGTAAACTATCATCATTTCTATATAAAAAGAAGTTATGTACTTAACCATAACGTTCCATGTGAGTTGTTCTTCTCGCCTTCATTATTACCGATGGGTTCAGAGCCGATCCTCGGCTCCGAGTCGGCCAATTTGCAAAGCTGGAGGTCTCTAACAGCTCGAGGCCAAAGCCCTATCCCCACAATGCCCTTCTACTTTCCCCAGATCTTATTTGCTGCCAACCTGCGGAAAACCTACCCCAGATTTCAAGGAAATCGTACAGATCACTTGTGAGAGAAAACTCCTCAGGAGAACCAAAACCAAGATAGAACCTCTTGGACTTCCAAACATTGGATGGGGGTAGGTGGGGGGGGGGTCGTAATAATGAAGGCGAGAAGAACAACTCACATGGATCGTTATGGTAACTACATAACTTCTTTATGTGAAGTTGTTCAATCTCGCCTTCATTCTTACTGATGGGTAGTGTCCCTAGCACCACAATCTTGGGCGGCTCACAGGAGTACCTGCTTAAGGACAGTAGACCCAAATGAAGCTCTGTTCCTACAGGCCTTGGATACTCTGTAGTGAGATGTAAAGGTATGTGGCTTTGACCAGGTGGCAGCTGCACAAATTGAATCAAGAGGTAGCCTGGTCAAAAAGGCTACAGAAGTAGAAACCGCTCTTATAGAATGAGCTTCGACTTTGTCATGTAATGCAATGCCTGCTTTAGGTAAATAAAGGATATACAATCAGAAAGCCATTTAGACAAGGTAGATTTGGATACTGGTGCACCTTTTTTCGAATCTGAGGAGGAGACAAACAGCTGATCAGCCCTTCTATGGTCTTTTGTCCTGTCCAAATAGAAACACAGTTGTCTATGGACATCAAGTTTGTGAAGCATATATTCCAACTGATTTGAGTGACTGGGAAAGAAAACAGGTAATTCAACCGTCTGATTAAGTGTGAATTCAGAACAAACTTTTGGTAAGAACGACGGATTCGTCCTGCAAATGAAACTAAGCCTAACCGGCTACAAGTACAAAAAAGACAGCTTACTGTAGCGGATTCCTAAATGTCTCTAGCAAACACAAAATAAGCCTAACAGGCTAAAAGTAATTAACAGAAACAGGCTAAAAGTAATGAACAGAAACAGCCTAAAAATGGCTAACAGCCTAACCGGCTGACAAAAAATTGCAGTAAACTGCAAAAGCCTAACTCAGCTAATGGATAGGGCAAATAAGTCTAATGGCTAAACACAGACTGAAAAAAAAAAAAGGGCCAACGCCCAACAAATGAGAAGAGATGGTTTTATGACCAAAAGAAGAGAGATAATCCGTAATAAACTGTCCTAACTACAAGCCTATGTAAACACTAAACAACAAGAAAAAATAGAATTATTCTGAAAATTTTAGCACAAAGAGTGAACTTATCTCTCCAACGTCCTGAGCTGTAGAGAAACGCATGATCAGTTGCAGCGGCAAACTAGATCCGGGGAAATTAGAGGTGCGTATTGAGATATGGCTTTATACTCGAGCTGTTAGAGACCTTGAGCTTTGCAAATTGGCCGACTCGGAGCCGAGGATCGGCTCCGAACCCATCAGTAAGAATGAAGGTGAGATTGAGCAACTTCACATCATACGATTACTATTACTGTATTTTGGTTTAGAGTAGCTCCTACGTTATTTACATTCATCTACATCCCTTTCAAATTTTTTACTTTTCCTTCTAACCAGATGTTGAATTTTTTCATCAATTTTATTTTTAATATTTAAATAGTTGTTCTTTTCCTCCTCTATTATATATAATAAATCATGAATGACCAATTTATTAACTATCAACTTTTCTCAAGATTACATCCATTTCTGCTTGGTTGTTTTAATTACTCCTTCCATAATAGCAAATCCACGTTGGTCAAATATATTTAATAAATCAGAATGAAAAACAAAACCTTTAACAACAGTGTTAGGGTATTTACAAACCCCTAACCCTTTGGTATCATTTTAGCCTGCAAACATTCTTTAAAATAACAATTATCCACTTGCAGTAACTTACACATAAGCATTAAATCATATAAAGCATCTATATTGTCCTGATACAATCCTTCCCCAGCAGTCACATCAATATCCTTTGTTTTAAACAAAAAATTATCATTACATAACCATGTGACCACTCTCCACTATGTTTCCCACCAGTAAATGCACTATTAGCTCCTGAAACACTGTTATTCGAAAAAGAGTCATCTTTTCTAATAGAGTCGCCTGCTTTAATGGGGGGGGGGGTACTTCTCCTTAGGTCTCACTACTTCTTTAACATATACATCCTTATTAAGGTCTGATCATTCCTCAGTAGGTGAACAAAACACTCTAGGAAAATATTCCAACGTCGTGACAATCTCCTCCTCACCAACCGAATGCTGAACCCAATTCTACATGCTGGGAACTTCCGGTGCACGTCTTGTCGCTTTATGAAACATCTCCTGGCTGCCCAGCAACCCTAAAGTGCTTTGACTAACTGTTGCTTCTAAAAAAAATTAGCAGAGAGCAATTCTACCAGCTGAGTTAGTTCTCCAGCAAGAGTTCCAAATTCTCTTCTCATATCCACATAAGCGGAATCCACATATCTTCAAATCCAGTTTGCACCAGCGTCTCTACGGATTCCATGTTAACAGCAACCAAAGAAACAATTACTAGTGGAACACCAGTGCTTATAGCACAACCACTCAAACTTTAACTTAAAAAAATAAGGACTGTGGAGTTGCAGGATTAAAAATTGCCATCAACGATAAAAGTCCGTAAAACTTTAATAAACTTTCAAAACAAGAAAAAAATATATAACACATAAAACGCTTAACTTAACCACTATGTTTTTTGTCCCTAAAATGTTGGGACTTCTTCAGATACTATAGGCATCCCATACTTCCCTCCCTTTAAATACATAGTTAATCAATTAATTAAGCCTCAATGAATATTCATAAAGAAAGAAATAGATGACAAACATGCAAAGTAGAATATAAAAATAAAGGCAATATAAAATAATGAAAGGTTAAGTAAAATATTGTGAATACATATTAAGATATTTAAGAATATCCTATAAACAATTATTATATTAAGCCACCTGATTAATAAAATTGTCAGATAAATTTCATCCAAATCCTACCATCATCAGAAAGTATGACTGTGACCAGTGGTGTCCCCCAAGTCTAGTGCTGGGACCCCTCGTTTCAAGACCACAAACCAAGATATCTGGATAACTAGGTCTGCAGATGATTGGAAACTGGAGGTTAGTATCAAGTTCCCCTCTGCTACCCTTACACTTCAGCAAAAACTTACACATTTAAATAACTGGTGCACTGACAATGGGCTCAAATTAAATGCAAAAAACTGCAATTATGCCACATTTGGTAGACAATCCCTGATCTTGGCATACAGTATAGTCATTACTCCACTTCAAAATGAAAATGTTGTCAGGGACCTTGGATCATGGGTTTATAATTCCCACTCCTTATATTTGGTAACCACTGGAATTGTTGGGACCCCTACAGCGAGTCCCGAAACATGGAGATTGAAAGGCTGAAAAAATGGATGCACATATACTTAGTCCAAGATGTCATTTCTTGGAATATTCCCTTTTCCTCTGAGGTATAGCAATCTCAGAGTTGGTATACAAAATGTTTGGGGGTGTGGGGGTCTGCCCCCTTGCAAGAAGAAGTTTTAAGGAGAAGATAGATTTTCGAGATTGACTCTTCACCAGATTTTAAGTCTTTTTTTCTGCTTTTCATCACTCAGCATTTCGAGTGCTGGCATTTCACTGAGCGGCCCTTATAAACAGAACTGATTGGCCAATTATTAAGTACACTGCCCTCCTCAAGATGCATCTTACTGGAAATATCAAATGATTAGAAAGACACCAGAAGTTCTTAATTAAGAAGATCATGGCCTTAAAAACCCTGAGCTATAAGGAAAAACTAGAAATACCGTTTCTTTATTCAGTATTATATACACACTTTAGGGGAGAGCTATGCCTTGTATTTCAGCCAATTAAGGACTCATTTGTACTGGATCTCTTGTACCTCTATAAATCTAATAGCTCCACAAACACTAGAACCAGGAACCTAAATCTTCACCAGCAAATAAAATGAGACTGAGAGACAGATTCATCAAGCAACACCTCCTCCATCTCCAGAAAAGATTGTTCTTGTAGATTAAGCAGTGTGGCATAGTAACATCCTTCAAACTTGCTGTGGATAGTTGAATGTCTGCCCATTAATTCACCCCAGGATTGATTGCCTTTTACCTCCTAGACAAAGGGAGCACGGCCTAAGACTAATTACTGGCAATAAAAAAAATGACCATGAGACTCAACTGCTTTGAAATTCCTGTGTATCCTAAGAAATGGCATTTTTTTTTGTTCTACTTCTATAAGAACAAACCATTATATGATTTGGAAACATACAGAGTTAGTTAGCATGAAACATGTAAAATACACATTTTTGAGAAACAAATGGGAAAAAGAGTGCCCCCAAATGCCTATATGTCCTCATCTACAAAATGCACTTAGTCATTCCAACTGTAAAGGCACATAAACAGTTTATTATCATATAGTTTACTGCACATGAATCTAAAGTGGGTAGTCGTAAGCCAACTGAATGGAGAAATAAGTAGGATTTTAAATTCTGATGTAATTATAACTCAGTAAATAAGTACTCAAGGCTATCACTGTGATCGGCTACCTAAGCTGAAGCTCATTACAGCATCCACAACAAAAACAGAATAGAATGCAAAATGTCAGACTGTGGCAGTCAAGGCATATGAAGGAAAGTCACTTAGGCAAGTCTTTGAAAGACTATCTCTGTCTCTCAATCTCAGATTTCATTATGAAACTTTAATGTAATAATAAGAAGTTATGTACTTACCATAACGTTCCATGTTAGTTGTCTTCTTCTCACCTTCTTTCTTGCTGGATGGGTTCGGAGCCGAACCTCGGCTCCGACTCGGTCGAATACTAAAGCTCGAGAGCTATTTTTACCGGCTCGAGGCTATCCTATGTCCCATAATGCTAGGCAAAATATACCCAGATCTCGTTTGATTGCTAACACTATGGACAGACATGTCCCACCACTAGAAAAAGATAAAATTGAGAGCTATGTAGAACTATAAACCCTATAGCCTGCTTGTCAACAGGGCTACAAAAGGGGAAGAAGAGCTCTAGCTGAAGGAATAATCCTGGTGACAAGGAAAAACTCACCCAACACTCTAGGTCTTTCCAGGCTAAGGGGATGGAGGGTGGGACGCAAGAAAGAAGGCGAGAAGAAGACAACTAACATGGAACGTTATGGTAAGTACATAACTTCTTAATGTTAAGTTGTCAATCTCGCCTTCATTCTTGCTGGATGGGACAGCGTCCCTAGCACCTTAGTCCCGGGTGGCTCAATGGAACAGACTCTTGAGTACAGTGGAACCAAAACCAGCCCTATTTCTGGAGGCAATATCCAGTTTGTAATGAGAGATGAAGGTATGAGGAGAGGCCCGTGTGGCTGCTGCACAAATAGAGTCCATAGGTAATCTCGCCTGAAAAGCAACTGAGGAAGCTAATGCTCTAGTTGAATGAGCTCTAGGCTTGGTAGGGAGCTCCTTATGCCTCAATTGATAGGTTAAAGAGATAAGAGAGGTCAACCATCTTGACAAGGTCACTTTAGAAACCGGAAGGCCCTGCTTCCCTTCGGCGTAAGACAAGAAGAGTTGCTCTGATTTTCTCGTTGGCTTGGTTCTATCCAGATAGAAACGTAGCTGCCTATGGACATCTAAACAATGTAATTTTCTCTCAGCTCTATCAGTGTAATTTGGAAAGAAAACTGGAAGATCAATGGTCTGATTCAGATTTTTTTCTGAGAGTACCTTAGGTAAAAAGGATGGATTTGTCCTAAGAGCCACTCTATCTTTGTGAAAAACAAGAAAAGGGGGGCGGACAGAAAGTGCTTGTAGTTCCGAAACCCTTCTGGCTGAGGTAATAGCTACCAAGAAAAGTGCTTTCCACGAGAGCAGTTTTAACGAGCAGGAGGCAGCAGGCACAAAAGGAGGTAGAATTAAAGACGACAGTACCAAATTTAGATCCCACGGTGGAGGAGGGTCTTTGACTGGGGGCCTAAGTAATAGGGTACCCTTCAGAAAAGCTTTGCAGAGCTTGTGAGACATAATACTAGACTCTGACAAGCCAACATGGAAATTTGCAATAGCCGCCAACCGGACTATGACAGTGGCTGAAGAGAAACCTTTTTAAAAGAGTTCCGCTAGAAAATCTAGAACTGTTTGGACAGGGGCAGTAAAGGGATCAACTTGGTTCCTTTCTGCCCAAATAGAGAAACGTTTCCATTTACTTGCGTACATCCTTCTGGTGTGAGACTTGTGAGAGGCAAGGATAATCTGACGTACTGATGGGGAGATTAAGGGAAGTCTGGCTAGTGTTGGAAGTGGAGCAACCAAGCTGTGAGGTTGAGAGATGACAGGGATTGGTGCAGCCTGCCCGATTGATGGGTCAGAAGGTCTGGCACAGGGTCCAGATGCCAGAGCTGCTCCAGTAGATGACGTTGTAGGAATGGAAACCAGACTTGTCGGGGCCAGTAAGGGGCAATGGGGATCATCCTGGATCTCAAGGCAGTTGCTTTCTGGACTAACAGAGTGATTAAGGGAAAGGGGGGGGAGCATAAAGGAGACCCCTGGGCCAATCATGGACTAGAGCGTCTCTGGGAGAGAAGCCCGGAAGAGGGAAGAGGGTGAAGTCGTCTTGACACTTGCTGTTTTGAGGGGTTGCGAAAAGGTCGCAGCAAGGCTGACCCCACTTTCTGAAGATTTGGTCCACTACTAGTTGGTTGAGAGACCACTCGTAGGGCATGAGAATGTCCCTGCTCAGCCTGTCTGCTATGACATTGGACTTCCCGGGAATGTGTTTTGCTACCACAAAATGCTGAGAAGAGATCGCCCATTGCCAGAGTCTTAGCACTTCCCGACAAAGAGGGTAGGACCTGGTTCCACCCTGTTTGTTGATGTACCATACTACAGACATATTGTCTGTCTGTATTGCAATCGTTCCAGTGGGAAGAGAGTCCTGGAGAGCCTGCAACGCCAACAGGACCGCTCTCATCTCCAGGACATTGATGTGCAAGTGGCCCTCGAAGGGTTGCCATGTGCCCTGGACTGTCCTGCCTTGAAAATGCCCCCTCCCACCCGATCAGGGAGGTGTCTGTTGTCACGGTGGCAACCGGAGGGGGGAGAACAACCGGTCTGCCTTGAAGCACCTGGGGTGAGTCCATCCACCACGATAGGTGTCGTTTGCAAGAGTGATGAGAATCTTGTGAGACATAGGAAGCTGCTGAAAGGACCACTGGGAAAAAAGCATCCACTGTAGTATCCGCATATGAAAACGAGCTAGGGGGAGCAAGGTGATTGTTGCAGCCATCAGACCAAGCGTTTTCAGTACAAACCTGGCTTGGACCCTGTCCTCTTGTAGCAGGACTTGAACATGACTGCGAATGTTGTATACTCTTTGCGTAGGAAGTTTTGCTGACAACTCTACCATGTTTAACACGGCGCCTATGAAGGTAATATACTGACAAGGCGACAAGGCAGATTTTTCGAAATTTATAGAGATGCCTAGCGCTTTGCAGGTTTGTACAGCATAATCCCTGGCTTGAAGAAGCTGATGCCTGGTGGTGGCAGTAAGGAGCCAGTCATCCAAATATGGAAACACCTGGAATCCTCGACGTCTCAAGTGAGTCGCAACCACTGCCATGCATTTGGTAAACACCCTGGGGTCTGTGGTGAGGCCAAAGGGCAGGGCTCTGAATTGGTAGTGACTGGCTCCCAGCCGGAAGCGGAGAAACCTCCTGTAGCACTGTCCATTTTGATATGGTAGTACGCATCCTGAAGGTCTATAGAGCACATCCAATTGTCCTGACCCAGAAAGGGAAGAATGGACTGTAGCGTGACCATCCGGAATTTTGTTCTTTGAACCGATTTGTTCAGTCTGCTGAGATCCAAAATAGGTCTCCAGTCCCTTGTCTTTTTGGTACCAAAAAGAAATTGGAGTAGATTCCGGATGCTTGTTGGTCTGCCGGGACTGGCTGGATGGCTCTTTTTAAAAGCAGCTTTGAAATTTCTAGTGCTCCTTGGTCTCTCAGACTGGGTGGAACGTCTGGAAGAGGCCCTTTTGGTTGATGTGGGGTGTGGATAAATGGGATTTTGTAACCCTCGGATATGATCAACTGTACCCATCTGTCTTGCGTAAGGGAGAACCAGGCTTCTGGGTACAGCAAAAGTCTTCCCCTGACTGCCTCCGAAGGTGGACAGTCGGGCAGCTCCTCAGGGGTGCTGAAAGGGTTTGTCAGAGAAAGATTCTCTGCTACCCTGATTCTGCGGACCCTCCCTGCCCCTAGGGCGGTGTCTGTTATTGTTCCCTCCTCTGCCTTTAGAGGGAAGCTCACCACGTGCGTCCGGCAGAACTCCCTGAGGTTTGCGGAACAACATTTTCCCGCCCTTTTGACCCTTAGGATACAGTCTAGAAGGGGCGGAAAAACGGACTCCCATGGCAGAGAGAGTCTTTCCTTCTTGTTCGCACCTGGTTAAGGTGTCCTTCACTTGAGGTCCAAAAAGAGCAGAACCATCAAAGGGGGTGTTAGTGAAGGATGCCTTGAAGGGGTCAGCAAAATTGCAGAGCCACATCCAGGCGTGTCTCCTTAGAGCAACATCTGTATCTGCGGCTCTACTCGCTCCATCGGCTGCATAAGAGATGAGCCGCATGGAAGAATTGACAATAGAGTTCAGGGTCCCTAGCTGGGAGTTGATCTTTTCCTGAGACCCCACAGCTGTTGGGTCCTGCAATGTTTCACCCAGTTCCTTGAGAAGGTCCCTCTGAAGTCGGGTGAAATGGCATACGTAATTCAACGACCGCATAGCAAAGGTCGCTGAGGAAAACATCTGCTTGCCGTACCTATCCATCGTCCTAGATTCCTTATTAGGAGGATGGACAGGTACTGAATGGTCAGCCAACTCCTTCTTAGTGGCTGCCGCCACCACCATGGCATCCACAGGGACACCCTTGGAAAGAAACTGCTCATCTGTGGGAGCAGTAATAAATTTTGTGGGCCTCCGGGGAGTTGGTTCCATAGTATCCGGAGCCGTCCACGCCTTCCGAGCCACTACTTCCATAAGTGGGTTGAAAGGTGGAGACACCCAGGAGGTGGAAGGGCGAGAACCGAAGGCATCCAGGTACACCGACTCGTCCTCGGATGGGTTAAGGGCAGACCAGTTCCCCCTCTGTTTGAGGATCTCTAAGATGTCAGAGAAGAAGACATCCTCAGAGGAGGATCTTGGGGACCCTTCCGAATCATCCAGGTCGGTGTCAGATGTCAGTGACTCAGGAGAGTCAACATGTTTCCTCTTACATGTCCTCTTCTGAGGGGGCTCCCCCGCAGGGTCAGGGGAGGCCTCGGAAGAGGAAGAAAGGCCCAATGGGGCAGCCTGGAGCGTCGGTTCTCCTCGCTTGGGGTCAGGAGGGTAAGCAGGGGCCGAAGCAGGCACCGTGGAGGCCGACCGTGGTGCCGGTACAGGAGCCAGCACGCTCATCACCTCAAAGGCGCCCCTGTCAGGCAGGGAAGAAGGACCCAACTCCGAGGGGATGAGAACTCCCCCCGGCACTGAGAGGGACGGCTCCGAGGCCGATGTCAGGGCCGAACTCACCTGCACCGAAGCTCTGAGAGAGAGAGCGGGGTCGGACAAGGGTCCGATGCCACTCGCCCCCTCGGAGCCGACGAGGGAGTCTCAGCGCCCGGATCCCTCCAAGGAAGGAGCCAAGGACGGGATCAGAGCCAAAAGAACCGACAACAGGGGGATCGGTTCCGACGCCCCCACAGTACTCACCTCGATGACCTCCAGCTCTGAACTCAGCATGGTAGTCGGAGGAGGAACTTGAGCGGGTGTAGGGGTAGCCCCTGTCTGTTGAGACAGGCTATGTAGCAACTGGGCCAGTGCCTGCAACTTTAAAAGCCGGCTGACTACCCTCTCAAGGTCATGGTCCGACAGCCTGGAAGACCTAGAGGAATGCGATCTATGGCTCCGCTCCAACAAGAGTGGAGACTTCGGAGCCGATCTAACCGACTCGAGAGACGGAGACCTAGAGTGCTTTTTCCTCGGGGATGGCACCGACACTAAAGTCGGAGCCGACTGAGGTCTAGATGCCTCGGTTCCAGCCGGAACCGACGAGGCAGCAAGAGCACCACTCAGCGCCGGCTCCGAACATGGAGCCGATGATTTGGCAGGCTTTGAAGGTTTCCCAGCCATAGTCTTAGCCGGGGAATCTTCAGGCTTTAACAAGCCTCTAAGTATAAGTTTGTTTCTGCTCTCCTGCAGGACTCTAGGGCTAAAAGCATGACAGATGGAACAAGAGTCCTGCAGGTGCAGAGGGCCCAAACAATACACACAAGAAGTGTGACCATCTGTCAGAGACATCTTCTGACAGCACGAGTCACACTTCTTGAAACCCGATACCTTAGTATCCTTAGACATAGCGAACAAAAACAACACACAATACCCTAATCTGTAATAACAATTACTATAAAAGAGGAAACTACCACTAAGTAGAAGGACAGAATTCCACACACACACACAGAACAACCAGGGGAAAACTGTACTATAAGGGGAGGGTCAGAGGCCCAACCACCTTAAGGGTGGAGAAAAAGGGAGATTTGCAAGTAAAGGGGGTGGAAAGACTAGTCGCTAAATACACTGATACTAAAGGAACAAAAAAGGATAAAAAACTGACTAAAAAGTGCCTCAAAAGTTATTAATAAAAATATACGACCTGGAGCCGGTGAAAACGCAACCTCGTAGCCAAGCGGCAAACGAGATCTAGGTATATTTCGCCTAGCATTATGGGACATAGGATAGCCTCGATCCGGTAAAAATAGCTCTCGAGCTTTAGTATTCGGCCGAGTCGGAGCCAAGGTTCGGCTCCGAACCCATCCAGCAAGAATGAAGGCGAGATTGACAACTTAACATCATGGTATTAACTATAGAACACACCAGTGAAGTGCCATGGGTGGAGTGCAGTGGGGGCAGAATATCCCAGATGTAAGCAGAGTAAGGTGTGTATTATGTGGGACAAACTGGGTGACTGGCCCCGGTGCAAGGTTTTAGCTGATACACTAGATGCTAACGATGAAGTAGTGCATAACTGCAAAAGGCATTCAGAAAGGAATGCATTTACTGTATTTGTGGCCACAGCTAAAGACCATTTGTGTAACGTTGCTCATTGTGCAGTGGCAGTTTGCAGTGCCCTATATAGAGGTAGGCACCTATACATGAAATTTTCCATGTATAAAATACTCCTGAAATTTCCTCAGTACTTTGCAGCACAAAGAGCAACTAGTCTGTGCACTGAGAAGCAACTCTCCCATGAGTTTAGTCTTAATTCGTCTTAACTGTAGTCTACATTCCTACAGCAACCAAGCTAGCCAGCTGCAAGACCCTCTTGCACCACCCCCTTGTAGTTCATGTAATAAGGATCTGTAACAATGACTATGTACTTTCCTACAGTGTCTGCAGCCAGAATGGTAGGTATGGGCATCCTGAGGCAATGTAGCAAATGTCTCATGTTTACTGATGACCATCTAATTCTTAAACTAATATTGTGTGTGTGAGATGTAGTTACACAATGTCAATGGAGGCAAGGCTCTTGGATACAAGCATGTACAGTATCAAACAGGTTGCCAGTAACACACAGACCACACCTGACACACACAGTATAGGTCAGACACAGACATATACACCGAGACTCAAAAATGTAAACTTCCTAAACTGCAAAGACCTCCCATACAATGCACAATGAGTATCCTCAGCAACCTCAAAATCACTCTACCAAAACACCACCCGCCATAACACACAAAGCCACATCTTACCATCTCTCAACTTCTAAGCTCATAAAGCATACCAACAAATAACCCAGAATTTTTGTAATGAGAAACTCCATTATGAAACACACAAATGTCCCACTCACCAGGCTGAGTAAGGAGAGTCACAGTCAGATGGCTATCATGGAAAAGGCTCCGCCAGGTCATACATGTACTCAGTTCAGTATACCACAAGTACCCAGATGACTCAGACATAGTCCATTGTGGGTGTAAATGAGTGAGACATACCTCCCTAGACTATATGAAAAGAGACATGATGGAGATCTTTAACTGCGTAGCCAAGGCCAGAATGAGCCTATCACTGAGCAGCATTCTACCTCCTCCAAGGATAATGCCACAATAAGAGCAGAAAATATCTGACTTTAATAATTGGCTTATATATTGGTGTCATTCGAACAGGGTATAATATTTGTTACTAAGACATGGGTTAGAGCTGTAGGGAGCACCCAAATGTGCAGGACTATAATGCCTTCCATACATTTAGACCAGTGGCTACATAAGAAAAAAAAATGAAGGTATCTCAGTTTTCATCAAAAACAAACATACCTAAAGACTTGTCAATTAGTATGACTTTCTTGAGCTTCTCCATGTATAAATTACTATAGACAAAGTCCCACATCATACCTTTGCAAGCTATATGTCCCCCACTTTGACTCAGGAAATCTACAATTCTTCCTTAAATGTACTGGAGATACTCCCATTCAACTTAACACTATATTTATGGGTGACTTTAACTACCCCACTATGAACTGGGAATCATATACAACCACAACATACAGGTCCAGAGATTCCTGATGTCATTAACAAAAATCCCCTGGAGCAGATGGCCTGTAAGCCCACTAGCGGCACAAACGTCCTTGACCGTGTCCTCATAAACATGGGAGAAAACTGATCCCCCACCACCACCACCAGTGTAACACCCGCACTGGTCAGGTCAGGCTATAAATCTGTCTTCTTTTAATAAAGATAAAATCCAAGACCCCAGCAAATCCTGGTACTTTTAGGAATAATTCTAAGGCAAACTTCCTTTTATTAACTGACAAACTGGGAAATTTTGAAGCCACCCCCAAACCTTGAAAACACTTACCTATGTAAAACTGTTTAAGGAAACCTTGTACAATCATGTTAATAGCTGCCATGGGGCACCTGCACCTACCTGCAAAAAGCACATGACAAATAAAAAATATATATATGCCATTCTGGTAGCATCCCAGAATCAATAAGTTATATAATAAAAGAAAGAAGATCATTAATCATTATTTATGTACCAAGTCCAGCTGGGAAAAAATCTTTCAGGGGACATCTGGGGAGAAAATCCCATAAGCATTTTTTTTACAAATATGTTATTTAAAAAGGAAAAAAATACAAGTTAGAGAAACTGACCATGAGTTGCTAATGTAAGTACAAGATAAGAACTTCAGAATGAACTTAAAACAATGAGTAACTGGAGCTCCATGCATTAAAATCACTTTGTAACAATGTAGCAGATACTGAAAGTTTGGAGTGTAGATCTTTTTTCTTTAGGGTATATGCGTGCTCATTGAAGTGTTGAGGGGTGGCAAAAAAATTCTGGCAAAATTAGGAAGTGCAATACCCAGTAAAGTAAAAACTCCTTCAATAATCTAAACAAGCAACTTATGGGGCTAATCATGTCTACCAAATCTAAGTTTGAGGTAAAAATTGCTTCCCAGACCAAGGAAAACAGACAAGGCTTTCTTTAGCTATGTCTGCAACTTCAAAGGCAATACACAGCAATGTGCTGAACTAACTGTAAATGGAGCCACCTAGACTGAGCTAGAAAACATAGCAAAATTGCTGGCAACAAATTAAGCTCAAACTTTAACCCATCATCCCCTAGATATCCCTCAGGAAATATCCTCAGCTATAACTTTCCCAACTGTTACTATGGAACAGGTCCTCAATGGACTCTCTAAAGCCAAGAGCAATATATCAATGGGCCCAAATAATAATCTAGGACGACTCCTTAATAGCATGAAGCATGACCTATCAGGACAACTAGAGTCACTATTTAACCATAGCCTCCAGAAAGACTGTGTGTCAAGTGAATGGAAGATTGCAACTGTCATCCCTCTGCATAGGCCATCTACAGATTCAGGTAACAAAAGACCCAAAGTCTGACTAGTCTTGTATGCAAGGCCATGGAAAGAATTATCATTGAACTAATGAATAATGACATAGGAAACATTCAATCAATGGATCCAACCCAGTTTTTTTTTGTCAAGGTCAAATCATGCCAACTCAAACTGGTGGACTTCTACGAGAAGGTCACCAAAGCAATGGGAGAGGAAACAACAGTGCACACTGTCTACCTTGGCACAGCCAAAGCTATCGACACAATATTACATTCAGACATTGTTGACAAATTTACAAAATTAAGTAAAACCCCCCATGTCACCCATTGGATACCCACCTGGCTGACAGATAGGACCCAAGAAGTTAGAATAGGGGAAGTCTAATTCCAAAGAAAGGGCAGTCACTACTGTGGTACCTCAGGGCTCAGTGCTGGAGCATCTCCATTTAGGCATATATTTCTAAGAGGTCAAGCCCAATGTCGAGTCTCTGGCTGACCAAGTCTGCAGATGATTGTAAACCAGGTTCATAGGTTCATACTAGGCTATCTGCCCTAGGGCATTTATAAGCCTAGCCAGAGTGTGTGTGGCTTTCACCACCCCTTAGGATGAGAATACTATACCCATTAGTTTGCTGTGCCTCTGTCCAGCAGTGATACAGAGATGATTCCCGGGGTAAACCTACGATCTCCCATCCACTCGTCAAGATTTCTCTTGAACAGAGTCAGTGAGGGGCTCTGCCTCACATGGACTGGGATTCTGTTCCATAGTGTAGGGAGTCTCTGGGTGATGAATCTGTCCCTCCAGCATGTCCTATTTATATCCATGTTGAGGTTTAAGTCTCTTGCTCGTGGCTCTGGTGGATTTGGATTTTTGAGGTGGAGCATGTCCATTAATTCCGGGTTGGACATGGCCTTGTATGTCAGGCACAGATCACCTCTGAGCAGACGGTATGCGACTGAATAGAGCTGGAGTTTCTTCAGTCGGGCATCGTATGACATATGTTTGAGCCCCTTTATCCTTTTGGTGAGGAACTTTTGGGGTCTTTCCAACTGCTGCAGGTGTCGGGTAAGGTACATTCAGATGGGCGTTGTACTCAATCATTGGTCTGATAAGTGAAGAGTACAGGGGTACAATGACCTCTCCTGATCTGGATGTGAATCCGTTCATGATCAGGTGGGCAATGTAGAAGGTCTTCCTGACCACTTTGGCAATGTGAGTGTCAAAAGAGAGGTTACTGTCAACTTGGGTCCCCAGGTCCCTGATAACTTCTTCCGTGTTCAATGGATTACCACCTATGTGGTAATTAGGGGTTACCTTGTTTTTCCCAAAGGGTATGACTATACATTTTTTGGCATTTAGCTTAAGGTCATGGCTCTGGCACCAGTTATCCATTTCTATGAGACCTTTCTGGAGGATGTCTGTGTCTGATGGAGTGTCAATTATGGTGCCCAGTTTGCAGTCATCTGCAAATTTTGTCAACCACAATCCCCCTATGTTTGCCTGCACTTCAGAAAAATAAATGCCGAACAAGAGGGGGCCCAGGACTGAGCCCTGTGGGACACCGCTCGTGACCGGCTTAGAGTCTGACATGGCACCAGCAACTCTAACCCTGTGTGTTCTGTCCTTGAGCCAGTTTGCAACCCATCTTGTGACATATGGGTTTACATCTAAGCTGGTGAGCTTTTCTATGATGCCCGAGTGGGGTATTGTGTCGAATGCTTTTGCTAGGTCAAGGTAGGCTGTGTGAACTGCCTTACCCTCATCAATGGCCTTAGTGACTGTTCGAAAAAGTCGACCAAGTTCAAGAGGCAGGATCTGCCCTTGACAAAGCCAAATTGGGTAGGATCCAGTGTCTGTAGGTCCCCAATGTCTTTATTTATGAGTTCCATTATGATCCTCTCCATAGCTTTGCAGACAAGGCTCGTCAAGCTTATGGGCGGTAATTTCAGGGTCCGTAGAAGCACCGCCTTTGTGGAGTGGGACCACAGTTGCAGTCGCCATTCTTTGGGTGCATTATCCTGTAGTAAGGCTAAGATTAAACAGCAGCCTTATGTGTGGGTTTAGTTCCTCATTGAGTTCGTGTAGCACACAGCCGGGGACACCGTCCGGTCCCATTGCTGCTGTGTTTTTGCCTTACCTAGAGCTGCTCTCACCTGGGCATCTGAGATGTTTGGGAGGCTAGACTCTGGTGGGATAGATATTTCTCCTTTTGGGGAGAGAAATTTGCACTGAACCTGTCTGCCAGTATGTTGGCAATGTCTGTGGGTTCAGTGATTTTTTATCATTTTGGACTAATTCTGAGCATATCTGGGAGTTTCCACCCAGGTTTCTAACATAGCTAAAGAAGGCTTTATGATTGTCTTTTGTGTCATTAGCGATTTTCTCTCAAAGTTGGCCTTGGATGATTTTATGAGTGATCGTAGTTTTTTGCTAGTATTGATCAGAGATGCCTTCCCATTTAGGGATTTTGCTCTGTCATGTAGTAGCTTTCTCCTCTTGTTGTAGAGTTTGTTTATGGCTGGAGTCCACCAGACCGGGCGCCTGCCTTTGGTGGAAAAGGTCTTGATTTTATTAGGGATTGCTTGATCCATACATTCCTGGAGGTGCTCGTAGAAGGCATTTGTAAGGGTTTCAGCAGCGTGGGTTGTGGTTTCCACTAGCTCGGGGGCCTTGAAGGATACCACTCCAGTCTTAAGAAGTGTGAAGTTTGTTTTTGAGAAGTTCTTCACTGTAGTCTTTTTTGCTGGGGGTGGGGGCGGGATGTGGGTCAAAGAATTGCAATCAAAGAATTCCTCAATGACACAAATACCCTCAAGAAGGCCCGACAAAGACAAGTAAATGGTACTACAGCCACCATCTAAAACACAGTGCCTAAAATGCATACCAATATCCTTTGGGAAGATGGCAGTCCTAAACTACTACACTGACAATGCACCACTAAAAGTAGACCCTGTGGTTGGGGATCTAGGAATGCATGAAGAGGGTAACCTGACCTTTGGCCATCATATGGGAGCTACAATATATAACATTAAGTATCCTGGTTTTTGTTTATTTTGTTCTTTATTTCTTTGTTGTTTATAGCACTTTGTGTACTGTGTATTTTTTCTAGCTAGTTTCACTGTGTGTGAGGTATTAACTGGAAATTGTCCACCCTTATTAAGCATCTGTTGGGTTGTTTGTTTATGATAACTTGTTGCAGTTAAACTCTTTTTCTAGTGGCTCCTTTAGCTGTTTAAAACTTTCATTTAAAGGCTCACTGCTGCTTTTCAGCTGGGAGTAACACTTCTGCAGTTTGTTCTAAGTAGTGTGGATATTTGTAGCATTTCCATATTCAGGCTTGTATTTGGGCCTAGTGTTTGTGGAGGCTGTGTGTCTGAGTACATAATTCAGGGACATCTTGTTTTAGCCAAAGCCATTAGGCATTTCAGTGAGAGAGACTTGTTTGAGGTCATTGGCTGACTGAGGTCTCCTGGACTACAGCTTAGACTAAGCACCTCATTGGTTCTTTTGAGATTTCTTTCTTAAAACTGTCTCAGGTTTCAACTTTCTGTTACCTAAGAAGCTCAGTTGTGAGTGTTCAGCCATTTTACAGTGAGCTTATCAAGGAAGGACACTCAGCAAACTCGGGCTACAATATATAACATTAAGTATCCTGGTTTTGTTTATTTTGTTCTTTATTTCTTTGTTGTTTATAGCACTTTGTGTACTGTGTATTTTTCTAGCTAGTTTCACTGTGTGTGAGGTATTAACTGGAAATTGTCCACCCTTATTAAGCATCTGTTGGGTTGTTTGTTTATGATAACTTGTTGCAGTTAAACACTTTTTTCTAGTGGCTCCTTTAGCTGTTTAAAACTTTCATTTAAAGGCTCACTGCTGCTTTTCAGCTGGGAGTAACACTTCTGCAGTTTGTTCTAAGTAGTGTGGATATTTGTAGCATTTCCATATTCAGGCTTGTATTTGGGCCTAGTGTTTGTGGAGGCTGTGTGTCTGAGTACATAATTCAGGGACATCTTGTTTTAGCCAAAGCCATTAGGCATTTCAGTGAGAGAGACTTGTTTGAGGTCATTGGCTGACTGAGGTCTCCTGGACTACAGCTTAGACTAAGCACCTCATTGGTTCTTTTGAGATTTCTTTCTTAAAAACTGTCTCAGGTTTCAACTTTCTGTTACCTAAGAAGCTCAGTTGTGAGTGTTCAGCCATTTTACAGTGAGCTTATCGAAGGAAGGACACTCAGCAAACTCGGAGCTACAATATATAACATTAAGTATCCTGGTTTTTGTTTATTTTGTTCTTTATTTCTTTGTTGTTTATAGCACTTTGTGTACTGTGTATTTTTCTAGCTAGTTTCACTGTGTGTGAGGTATTAACTGGAAATTGTCCACCCTTATTAAGCATCTGTTGGGTTGTTTGTTTATGATAACTTGTTGCAGTTAAACTCTTTTTTCTAGTGGCTCCTTTAGCTGTTTAAAACTTTCATTTAAAGGCTCACTGCTGCTTTTCAGCTGGGAGTAACACTTCTGCAGTTTGTTCTAAGTAGTGTGGATATTTGTAGCATTTCCATATTCAGGCTTGTATTTGGGCCTAGTGTTTGTGGAGGCTGTGTGTCTGAGTACATAATTCAGGGACATCTTGTTTTAGCCAAAGCCATTAGGCATTTCAGTGAGAGAGACTTGTTTGAGGTCATTGGCTGACTGAGGTCTCCTGGAGTACAACTTAGACTAAGCACCTCATTCGTTCTTTTGAGATTTCTTTCTTAAAACTGTCTCAGGTTTCAACTTTCTGTTACCTAAGAAGCTCAGTTGTGAGTGTTCAGCCATTTTACAGTGAGCTTATCAAGGAAGGACACTCAGCAAACTCGAGCTACAATATATAACATTAAGTATCCTGGTTTTTGTTTATTTTGTTCTTTATTTCTTTGTTGTTTATAGCACTTTGTGTACTGTGTATTTTTCTAGCTAGTTTCACTGTGTGTGAGGTATTAACTGGAAATTGTCCACCCTTATTAAGCATCTGTTGGGTTGTTTGTTTATGATAACTTGTTGCAGTTAAACTCTTTTTCTAGTGGCTCCTTTAGCTGTTTAAAACTTTCATTTAAAGGCTCACTGCTGCTTTTCAGCTGGGAGTAACACTTCTGCAGTTTGTTTCCCACCCCCTCCCTGTTGGTATAGTGTTTTTTATAGTTGGTGGCTTTGCAGTTGCCGCCCTAGTGTAAATTTGATCTGGGACCCTCCTCCCAGTCTAGCGTCATTACCTCATTCTACCCAGTACAGGAGAGCATTTGAGAAGGCCAATCAGCTTAGTTTCTGCTACTCCTTTCTCTCTTTCTCTCTTTCAAAAAAAAAAAAAAAATATATATATATATATACTGTATTTGTGTTTTTTCTTACTTTATTTTGCTCTTGCGTCATCTTAAAAGTACTCAATTGTATTTATTACTGCTTGGTGTAACTCATTGTAAGCCTTTTAGTTTAAGCACCTGGGCTTCAGACCAGTTTTACATTAGGAAGGTTTGTGGTCTGCACTGTAGTGGCAGAACAGGTAGCTTACATCCTTCTAAGTTGGGAACTGCTGATTGAGGGCTCAGTGTCTGTTATTCTAAAAGTGTATTAATTCTGGTTTAAGCACTTGGGCTTGAGGCCAGTTATTTTACATTAAGAGGGTTCGTGTTCTGCACTCTTGTGGGAGAGGCTGGACTCTGTCCTTCTGAGCTGGGAATTTCTGGTTAAAGCTTATAGTGCCTGCATATTTGAACTGCTTCTTACTGAAATTGGTACACCTCGTTTGGCATAGACTAGATCCAGACCTGCTGAATCTAGCTTTGTTTGTATAACTTGAGCACTAATCCAGGCATTTTTAAAGTATTCAGTTGTATTTATTACTGCTGATAGTAACTTGATTAAAGTGTAGCTATCATTTCTAAGTCTTTGGATTAAGCACTTGGGCTTCAGACCAGTTGTTTTACATTAGGAAGGTTTGTGGCCTGCACTGTGGTGGCAGGACAGGCAGCTTACATCCTTCTAGGTTAGGAACTGCTGATTGAGAGCTCAGTGTCTGTTATTCTAAAAGTGTATTAGTTCTGGTTTAAGCACTTGGGCTTCAGGCCAGTTATTTTACGTTAGGAAGGATTGCGGTCTGCACTCTTGTGGGAGGAGAGGCTGGACTCTGCCCTTCTGAGCTGAATAAGACTTTTCTTGATACTAAGTATAATTTTTGTTGCTTTCCACATCTGAATACCTAGCGACTGTATTTCACTGCCTTTCTGTTACACTGAAGCTGTTTTACTGCATTTAACTTAATATTGCACTTGGAATCCTTGTTTGTTACTATTTGACTGTATTTGTAGCAAATTCTTCTGTGTAAGCTGTAGTAGCTGATTCATAGCATTTATAAGTGTTTGCTGTACCTGTTTCTGCCTGTTCTGTGAAAAAAAAAAAAAATATCTCTTGTTTTTCCTGCTTTACTAGTTTAGTCCAGTTTCAGAGTTGCTGATTCCTGGGCTTTGGTTGTAGTTCCTGTGTACTGTTTCCTTGCCTTATTTGGGGAGAGGAAGTTACCTTGCTTACCAGTGGGAGTGGGAAGCATTGAGCTGCCTTTGTCCAGTTTTGTGAGGTTTCAGCCAGTAACTAGTAATTTATTGGTCGTTTGGGCCAGTTTCTAGCTTTCCAGCCCCTGGTATAAACGCGTAAACGCTGTTAAGCCTGATTTAAGCCGAGCTGCCACTGTTGCACACTAGGGCAGCCGGTTAGGCAGGTTTAAACTATTCGGCTACCTAAAGTCCACTCTTCAAATTTTCCCTTAAAACTACCTTCCTCGAACTATACTACTGATCTAATCAGCTTATCCTATAACTAAAAGATCATCTCCACTTGACTCCAAGTAGACTATTCTCTATCTGTTAAACCTAGCACTTGCTCCTACAGTACTTATTACCTTGATACGGCACTCTTGTCATAGATAGTACCCCAAAAGGTAACCCCCATTTCTCGGTCACCCACGTCCCCTGAATCTTTTAAAGTTTTTGTCTATCCTTCTAGCATGTCGAGGATCAGTTGCTAGTGTCCTCTCCTGCTCAGCTGGTGAACCTGGGAATACTGAGGCAATGTTACAATTGCCTCATGTACACAGACAACCCTCTCCTCCTCCCACAAAACACAAATACATGCGAGATGCAACTATACGGCCAAACTGGAGGCTGAGCTCTCTCAACACAGGACTGGCAAGACCAGTCAGGAGGAGAAGGTTACCACACACACTATAGACCCAGTCTCACATAGCACCATTACAACCTCAAATCATACACATAAACACACAAAGACATACTGGAGGCTCTGATCAAAAATCTACCAAAACAGCAGAGGCCACCAAAGCAGACACCCAAACAACCACCACCTCAGAACACAACACCTGCAACACATAGACCTCACAGTCAGAGTGTCAAACAGTCACAGCCCTTAAGGCCAAACACAATGCCAGACACACTAGTCATTGGTGACTCCATAGTCAGACACACTGATGTCCCGCTCACCAGACTGAGTAAGGAGAAGGTCACAGTAAGCTGCCTGTCGGGCGCTAGAATCCGCCACATAACGCAAGCACTCAGGTCTCTCAACAGCAAGTACAAATATGACTCAGTCATTGTCCACGCTGGTGTAAACGACCTGAGACGCACTCCTTGGACTACATGAAAGAGACATTGAGGAGCTCTCTGACTATGTAGCCCAGGCAGGTATGACCCTGACCTTGAGCAGTATCCTACCTTCACCAAGAGTGATGCCACAATACAGAGATAAGATGATCAGCTTTAACAATTGGCTTAAACACTGGTGTCATTCAAAGGGGATCCAGTATCTGTCTGCCTGGGATGACATGCTGGACAAGCCACGCTGCTTCAAGGACGGCTTGCACCTGTCACCCTGGGATTCGGATATTGGCAAAGGCTCTTGCCACCCCATAGTGCCTTTTTAGGCAAGGCTCAAATTCTAAACCTACCACCCTAGAACACAAAAAGGAAAAAACTAAGGGTAATGCTGCTCAATGCCAGAAGTCTCAATCTCAAAATGCACGACTCGAGGCCCTTCTCAGTATGGAGAACATCGATGTCTGTGCTGTGACAGAAACCTGGTTCAAGGCTCCTGAGAGCACCCCAGCGCTATCAGGTTTTACCTCATATCATGCGTTCAGGCCCCAAAATCCGGACAATACCAAGAAAGGAGGGGGGGTATCCATATTCATTAAGGACACCCACACCTCAAGACTGGTGGCAACGCACGATGCATCGGAGACCATCCAGGTGCAATTAACCATAGGCAAAACTGCTCTGCAAATTGTAGCATGTTACAGGCCACCCTCACAAACTCAGGAACCTCACATGGCCTTCCTGAAAACACTAGAGGATAAATGTATCACCAAACACCATCATACTAGGTGACTTCAATTACCCTAATATAGACTGGGAACACTACTCAAGCCCAAACACCCTAGCCCAAAAGTTCCTGGAATTCATAAACTCAAATGCCATGGAACAACTAGTCACCATCCCACAAGAGGAGATAACATACTTGATCTCATCATCACGAACATGGGAGCACAATGTTCAACACGAAGTATACCCCTCACTGGTGAGATCAGATCACAAACTAATCTCGCTGGAGGTCCTCATCCCACCCCACCTGAAATAAAAAGACCACAGTAAAGAACTTCTCAAAAGCCGACTTCACACTTCTAAAGACTAGTGTGGTCTCCTTTAAGGCCCCGAGCTGGTGGAAAACAGTACTCAAGCCGCTGAATCACTTACAGGCGCCTTCTACCAGCACCTGCAGGACTGCATGGATAAGGCAATCCCAAACAAAACAAAGACTCTTAGTACCAAAGGCAAGCGTCCAGTCTGGTGGACCCCAGCCATAAACAAACTCTACAATAAAAGGAGGAAGCTACTACAAGATACAGCAAAATCCTTAAAAGGTAAGACACCCTTGATCACTATAAGTAAAAACTAAGAGCTCTCATAAAATCATCCAAAGCAAATTTCGAGAGAAAAATAGCTAAAGACTCAAAGACAATCATAAGGCCTTCTTTAGCTATGTTAGACACCTAGGAGGAAACTCCAGATATGCTCAGAACTAGTTCAAAATGATGTGAAGATTACTGATCCTACAGACATTGCCAACATACTGGCTGACAGGTTCAGTGCAAACTTCTCCCCTCCCCAAAAGGAGAGATATCTATACCAAACGATTGCAGCCCCCAAATATCTCCAGCCCAAGTGAGAACTGCTCTCTCCAAAGCAAAAACACAGCATCCATGGGACCTGATGGTGTCCCGGCTGTGTGCTCCACGAACTCAATGAGGAATTAAACCCACAGCTAGGACAGCTGTTTAATCAAAGTCTTACCTCTGGATCATTACTCCAGGAGTGGCGCACTGCAACTGTGGTTCCACTTCACAAAGGCGGTGCCTCCACCGACCCTGGAAATTACCGCCCATTAGCCTGACAAGCCTTATCTGCAAAGCCATGGAGGATCATAATGGACCTCATAAATAAAGACATAGGAATTTGCAGACTTTGGATCCAACCCAGTTTGGCTTTGTCAAAGGCAGATCATGCCTTTTAAACTTGGTTGTTAAACAACCTTGGGGTTCCTCAAACCGACCCGGGTTGGACATGTCCTTGTATGTCAGGCACAGATCACCTCTGAGCAGACGGTAGGCGACTGAATAGAGCTGGAGTTTCTTCAGTCGGGCATCAGATGACATGTTTGAGCCCTTTATCCTTTTGGTGAGGAACTTTTGGGGTCTTTCCAACTGCTGCAGGTGTCGGGTAAGGTACATTCCGAATGGGGCGTTGTACTCAATCATTGGTCTGATAAGTGAAGAGTACAGGGGTACAATGACCTCTCCTGATCTGGATGTGAATCCGTTCATGATCAGGTGGGCAATGTAGAAGGTCTTCCTGACCACTTTGGCAATGTGAGTGTCAAAAGAGAGGTTACTGTCAACTTGGGTCCCCAGGTCCCTGATAACTTCTTCCAGAATTCAATGGATTACCACCTATGTGGTAATTAGGGGTTACCTTGTTTTTCCCAAAGGGTATGACTATACATTTTTTGGCATTTAGCTTAAGGTCATGGCTCTGGCACCAGTTATCCATTTCTATGAGACCTTTCTGGAGGATGTCTGTGTCTGATGGAGTGTCAATTATGGTGCCCAGTTTGCAGTCATCTGCAAATTTTGTCAGCCACAATCCCCTATGTTTGCCTGCACTTCAGAAAATAAATGCCGAACAAGAGGGGGCCCAGGACTGAGCCCTGTGGGACACCGTGACCGGCTTAGAGTCTGACATGGCACCAGCAACTCTAACCCTGTGTGTTCTGTCCTTGAGCCAGTTTGCAACCCATCTTGTGACATATGGGTTTACATCTAAGCTGGTGAGCTTTTCTATGATGCCCTGAGTGGGGTATTGTGTCGAATGCTTTTGCTAGGTCAAGGTAGGCTGTGTGAACTGCCTTACCCTCATCAATGGCCTTAGTGACTGTTTCAAAAGTCCACCAAGTTCAAGAGGCAGGATCTGCCCTTGACAAAGCCAAATTGGGTAGGATCCAGTGTCTGTAGGTCCCCAATGTCTTTATTTATGAGTTCCATTATGATCCTCTCCATAGCTTTGCAGACAAGGCTCGTCAAGCTTATGGGGGTAATTTCCAGGGTCCGTGAGAAGCACCGCCTTTGTGGAGTGGGACCACAGTTGCAGTACGCCATTCTTTGGGCACGTATCCTGTAGTAAGGCTAAGATTAAACAGCAGCCTTATGTGTGGGTTTAGTTCCTCATTGAGTTCGTGGCACACAGCCGGGGACACCGTCCGGTCCCATTGATGCTGTGTTTTTGCTTTAGAGAGCAGCTCTCACCTGGGCATCTGAGATGTTTGGGAGGCTAGACTCTGGTGGGATAGATATTTCTCCTTTTGGGAGAGAAATTTGCACTGAACCTGTCTGCCAGTATGTTGGCAATGTCTGTGGGTTCAGTGATTTTTTTATCATTTTGGACTAATTTCGAGCATATCTGGGAGTTTCCACCCAGGTTTCTAACATAGCTAAAAAGAAGGCTTTATGATTGTCTTTTGTGTCATTAGCGATTTTTCTCTCAAAGTTGGCCTTGGATGATTTTATGAGTGATCGCAGTTTTGCTAGTATTGATCAGAGATGCCTTCCCATTTAGGATTTTGCTCTGTCATGTAGTAGCTTTCTCCTCTTGTTGTAGAGTTTGTTTATGGCTGGAGTCCACCAGACCGGGCGCCTGCCTTTGGTGGAAAGGGTCTTGATTTTATTAGGGATTGCTTGATCCATACATTCCTGGAGGTGCTCAGAGAAGGCATTTGTAAGGGTTTCAGCAGCGTGGGTTGTGGTTTCCACTAGCTCGGGGGCCTTGAAGGATACCACTCCAGTCTTAAGAAGTGTGAAGTTTGTTTTGAGAAGTTCTTCACTGTAGTCTTTTTTGCTGGGGGTGGGGGCGGGATGTGGGTCAAAGAATTGCAATCAAAGAATTCCTCAATGACACAAATACCCTCAAGAAGGCCCGACAAAGACAAGTAAATGGTACTACAGCCACCATCTAAAACACAGTGCCTAAAATGCATACCAATATCCTTTGGGAAGATGGCAGTCCTAAACTACTACACTGACAATGCACCACTAAAAGTAGACCCTGTGGTTGGGGATCTAGGAATGCATGAAGAGGGTAACCTGACCTTTGGCCATCATATGTCTACAATGGTAAGGAAATTATCCTTTGCTGTGTAACTTATAAGCATGGGTATAGCACCTAGGTCCAAGGATGTCACAGCTCTCCTGGACTCGGTCCATAGCAGACCAGTTATGGAGTGTAAGGCCACCTTTAGTATGTACCTGACCAGGCATATGTAACAAATGAAGCACAGACAAAAAGAAAACAGGACATAAACAACACATCCATCACATACTCCGTTAAAGCCCTCCCCCTATTCTTGGTATCCTACAGGCTGCTGACAAGTAATTCTTTGCCTAGCCCACAAAGCACACCCTGATCCTGCTCTGATGGACCTGTTGCGCATCTGCAAAACAAAAAGCATCAGAATCAACTGATCCAGGAACCTAAACCTCATCTGAAACATAAATAAGACATGTTGGAGGGACAGGTATGGGTCTCAGAGACTACCCCTTTTCTTGAACAAGTAAAGCAGAGCTGCTCCCTAACCCATTTTAAGCAAAACTTGGACAAGTGGATGGGAAATCAGAAATTTACCCTAATCTGGCATTTGTGTCACTAATAAACAGAGGCAGTCTGTAAAAGCTTGACCACCCAGGCCCAAGTCTACATATGTCACATTAAAAAACCCTAGTTGCTAATCGTGATATATTGCTTACCATGCATGAATGTGAGATTTCAAGGATGCAAAGCAACTCATAACACTGGGTAGTCTGGATTAACTGACAATGGTGTCTGAACTGTACCCTAATACACTGATGAATTAAGGAGCATAAAGTCATGATGACTCCTTATATTCTATTTATGTTATAAAACTGTTGCAAAACTCGTCTGTGATGGTTATGTTGGTTGGATGCTGTTTCCACTATTTTAGTTGTTTATTTATTCTACTGTTGGCCGAAGGAGGAGAAGAGGCTGAAGGCAGGAAGAGAGGAGAAAGGCTAGGACTGTGGTAGTGAGGGTTGGAACTTTGTATGTTGGCAGTATGACTGGTATAGGAAGAGAGCTAGCTGATATGATGGACAGAAGGAAGGTTGGTATATTGTGTGTGCAAGAGACCAGATGGAAGGCGAGTAAGGCTAGGTGTATCGGAGGTGGGTTCAAATTGTTTTATCATGGTGTGGATGAGAGGAGAAATGGCATAGGAGTTATTCTGAAGGAACAGTATGCTAAGAGTGTTTTGGAAGTGAAAAGAGTGTCGGATAGAGTGATGTTTATGAAGCTGGAAATTGATGGTGTAATGATGAATGTTGTTAGTGCATATGCTCCACAAGTTGGGTGTGTGATGGATGAGAAAGAAAATTTTTGGAGTGAATTGGATGAAGTGCTGATGACTGTACCCAAGGGTGAGAGAGTGGTGATTGGAGCAGATTTCAATGGGCATGTTGGTGAAGGGAACAGAGGGGTTGAGGAAGTGATGGGTAGGTATGGTGTTAAACAAAGGAATGCAAAAGGTCAGATGGTAGTGGATTTTGCAAAAAAAATGGACATGGCTGTGGTGAATATGTATTTTAACAAGAGGGAGGAGCATAGAGTGACATACAAGAGTGGATGAAGATGCACACAGGTGGATTATATCTTATGTAGGAGGGCCAGTTTGAAGGAGATTGGAGACTGTAAAGTGGTGACCGGAGAAAGTGTAGTTAGGCAACACAGGATGGTGGTTTGTAGGATGACGTTAGTGATCAAGAAGAGGAGGAGGAGTGTGAGGGCAGCACCAAGGATCAAATGGTGGAAACTGAAAAAGGGTAATTGTGAGGTGGAATTCAGGGATGAGTTAAGACAGGCAATGGGTTGCAGTGAAGAGTTACCAAATAGCTGGGTACCTACAGCAGAGCTAGTAAGGGAGACGACTAGAAAGGTGCTTGGTATCACATCTGGACAGAGGAAGGACGACAAGGAGACATGGTGGTGGAATGAGGAAGTACAGGAGAGTATACAGACAAAGAAGCTGGCAAAGAAGAAGTGGGATTGTCAGAGAGATGAATAAAGTGGACAGGAGTATAAGGAGATGAGGTGTATGGCAAAGAGAGAGAGGTGGAGAAGGCTAAGGATAAGGCATATGAAGAGTTGTATGAAAGGTTGGACACTAAGGAGGGAGAAAAGGACCTGTACCAACTGGCTAGACAGAGGGACCGAGCTAGGGAAGATGTGCAGCAGGTAAAGGTGATAAAGGATAATGAGGGAAACATACTCACAAGCGAGGAGTGTGTGTTGAAGAGATGGAAAGAGCACTTTGAGGGGTTGATGAATGAAGAGAATGAGAGGGAGAGAAGGTTAGATGATGTAGGGATGGTGAATCATGAAGTACAATGGATTAGCAAGGAGGAAGTAAGGATAGCTATGAAGAGAATGAAGAATGGAAAGGCTGTTGGCCCAGATGACATATCTGTGGAAGCATGGAGGTGTTTAGGTGAAATGGCAGTGGAGTTTTTAACCAGAATGTTTAATGAAATCTTGGAAAGTGAGAGGATGCCTGAGGAATGGAGAAAAAGTGTTTTGGTACCGATTTTTAAGAATAAGGGTGATGTGCAGAGCTGTAGTAACTACAGAGGGATTAAACCGATCAGTCACAGCATGAAGTTATGGGAAAGAGTAGTGGAAGCTAGGTTAAGAAGGGACGTGATGATTAGTGATCAGCAGTATGGTTTCATGCCGGGAAAGAGCACTACAGATGCGATGTTTGCTCTGAGAGTGTTGATGGAGAAGTACAGAGAATGTCAGAAGGAGTTGCATTGTGTTTTTGTAGACTTAGAGAAAGCATATGACAGGGTGCCTAGCGAGGAGTTGTGGTATTGTATGAGGAAGTCAGGAGTGCCAGAGAAATATGTAAGAGTGGTACAGGATATGTACGAGGGTAGTGTGACAGCGGTGAGGTCTGCGGTGGGAGTGACGGATGCGTTTAAGGTGGAGGTGGGGTTACATCAAGGATCAGCTCTGAGCCCTTTCTTATTTGCAATGGTGATGGACAGGTTGACAGACGAGATCAGACAGGAGTCCCCGTGGACTATGATGTTTGCAGATGACATTGTGATCTGTAGTGAGAGTAGGGAACAGGTGGAGAAGACCTTGGAGAGGTGGAGATATGCTCTAGAGAGAAGAGGAATGAAAGTCAGGAGGACTAAGACAGAATATGTGTGTGTGAATGAGAG